>NW_014575286.1:0-103932 GCF_000527765.1 Bipolaris victoriae FI3
CCCCCCCCGAGCACTTGTTGCTAATCAAGACGCCCGTCTGCTGTGCAGGCCCTTTTTGTTGCTTCAGTGTTTCCGCTTCCCATGACGCATTGGTCGCTGCAGTAATCGTACGTACGCATGTCCAGCCCCACCGACCTACAGTTGCTGCTCTCGAGTCCCTCGCCCGGCCCCTTCCCTGCCCCGCCCTTGTAGCCGCAAGCACCGCATACGACCATGTTCTGGCGCTTTGGCGGCTACGCACAGCTGTCGTCGCTGGACAGCATTCTCGACAAGCCCGATGTCACTGTCGAAGAGCTGCTGGACGAGTCGGACCTGATACAAGAGCTCAAGCAGCAGAACTCGAAGCTTATAGAATACCTTCGCGACGAAAATGTCTTGGAGCGCTTGTTGCGCTATGTCATCGCCGCTAGGCCCAACCTACCCCACGACGACGACCAAGGAAGCTCGCTGGCGCATGAGGCGAGGAGTCCCAGTCGCGCTGGCTTCTTTGGCAGAGTCAGGGCCCGCTCAACCTCGACCACAAAGTCGGACGCAGGCGACACCGAGGAGAGCAAGGAGGAGCGCCAGCGGATGAAGTACGCTTACGTATCGTGCGAAATCCTATCCTCTGAAGTATGGTCCATATCAGAAGCCGTGCTCGAGAACCAGGACAGCCTGCGCCAGTTCTGGGCCTACATCAAGCAGCCTGCCCCGCTTGACCCTGTCCAGGCCGGCTACTTCACCAAAGTCAACGAGTCGCTGCTCGACCGCAAGATGGAGGAGATGCTCGACTTCTTCAAGTCTCTGGACAACGTTGTGCCAGATATGCTACAACACGTTGACTGCCCAGTCATCATGGACTTGTTATTGAAGATTATCAGCCTTGAGAAGAGCGAAGGCGGCCAAGGCATTGTTGATGTGGGTGCAGCCATTCAGATCGGCAGGCAGGACTGACAAAAGCGCAGTGGTTACAACAGCAAGATCTCGTCCCACGATTGATTGCCTTCCTCCGACCAGACCAATCGACCTCGACTCAAACATCAGCCGGCGATTTCCTCAAGGCTATCATCACTATATCTGCCAACGCTACAACACAGGACCAGTCGGTAATTGGGCCAAATGAGCTTACTCGGCAACTTGTTTCCGAGTCATGTCTCAAGCAATTGATAGAGTACATGCTCCATGGCGGTAACCCGCTTACTGTTGGCGTGGGCATCATTATCGAGGTCATCCGAAAAAACAATTCCGACTACGACTTGGAGAACCAAATCGGACCCGTGCCCAAGAACTCAGACCCCATCTACTTGGGAACGCTACTTCGACAGTTTGCAAATCATATTCCACAGTTCATGGAGCTGGTCAATAGCTCCAGCCAAGTGGTGACAGAGTCAGACGGCACCATCACAAGGAAGAAGCGTGAGCTCAAGACAGCCTTTGGTGACAAGATCGAGCCTCTCGGATTCGACCGCTTCAAGACCTGCGAGCTAATGGCTGAATTACTACACTGTAGCAACATGGCGCTGCTCAATGAGCGCGGTAGTGAGTCCGAAGTCCGAAGACGAGATGCCGAGCGAGAACGTTTGAAAGCCGACGGTAAACTAACCTCAGCAAACCCCGGGAACCCAGGAGATTTCTCCACCAGTGTTGACAGTCAAGGGTTCCATCACGCGCGCGCCCCATCCATGGACTCGCCTGCTGAGATTAAGCCTCTGCACGTGCAGAACAGCTCCGAGGATGATTTCGAAAAGGTCGTTGCGCCAGAGGTCGCTGTTGAGGACCCAAAAGAGACTGGAAACGACAAGGAACAGATTGGCGAGCCATTGGAACCTTCGCCTAAAGTGGCTCCTAGGGATGCGCCCAAGGAAACGACCACAAGTAAGACTGTGGGTGACGATGGTGAATTCGTCGATGAGCCTCTCACACCACCCAAAGACTCTACTATGTCTACTGAAGCGGCTCCTTCTCCCGCCAAGCCTATAGACGATGCAGAATCCCCCACATCAGCAGGTCTAACAGCCAAGGTCGATGATCTCGGTCTGGGTAACGATACTGTTATGAACGATCGTCGGGAGGCCCCGGAATCTGCAAAGATCGAGAAACCTGAGACTGAGACCAAGTCCTCGCCATCTTTACTAACACAGCAGCTCAATCAGACCTCAGAGTCTGGCAACATCGATCTACCAGATCCTCCTCTTTCGCCTCACCCTGACGATAAACCAGCACCGCTTTTTGCGGGTAAGAACCGTGACAATGGCTCCTCGCCCGCGAAGGTCGACACTTCGCGGTTTACTGCACCTGTACCGGGATCGGATCTTTCCGAGATTACCCCGATTGACGAAACTCAAAGTGTCCGCTCCGTGGTGTTTGGAAGCACAGAAGACACTGTAGGGTTCGAGGTCGATATCGATGGAACACCCGTGGTTGGCGATTTGTTGAAGATTACGTTTGTCGAGAACAGAGTTGTGCCAACTATACTTGTAAGCTCTCATTCAGACCACTGGCTATAGCTTCTAACACCTGCAGGACTTCTTTTTCCGTTTCCCTTGGAACAACTTTCTACACAATGTGGTATATGACGTTGTTCAACAGGTGTTTAACGGCCAGATGGAGCATGGGTACAACCGGCAATTAGCAATTAACCTATTCGACAGCGGCGCCATAACTGAACGAATCATCAAAGGACAAGAAGAGAGCGACAAGTCGCATAAGGAGACACACATGCGACTAGGATACATGGGCCATCTTACCCTGATTGCAGAAGAAGTGCTCAAGTTTACTGAGCGACACACGGATGAAGTCCTATCACCCATGGTCCTGGAAAAGGTCCACGCCGAGGAGTGGGTGCACTACGTCGAACACGTCCTGGCCGAGACACGAGAACGAGACAATGCCATCCTCGGAGGAGTACGACCCGACATGAGCGTTGGCCCCAGACAAGCGGTGCTTAATGCCGTCAACGCAGCGAATAACTTTGTAGGCGACAGTGGGGGACTCTCCAACGCTAGCCTCGCCGGCAACGGTGCCATAGGCCTCGACAGCATGGAGCTCACCAATGCCGGTGACACTGGAGGTGGTGGGTACACCTTCAGCGGTGGCTCCTTGCTTAGTGGCTTTACTAACTCGAGTGATGAAGAAGACGAAGACATGGACGATGTCGACACCGAGAGAGAACGGGAACGACAGGGTCCTGTCGACGACTCCGAACAAGTGGGTGAAATCTCATTTGACGATGCTGATATGGACTATCGATAATCGCATCGCCCCGACCATACACACACTACCACCACGATCGTTTCCCGCCCTTGGTGCGTTTCCTTTTCTTATACCTGTTTGTATCATGAATTGGGACTGGTAGAGGGCTCACATGCTGGATCCATGGAACAAACATCGTTTCTTCTGCACATACATTCCTCGGTCATCCAACAGGGTGTATGATACATGTAGTAATACACATCGTAAGATGTGGTTTTTCTATCATTTCCTTTGTGTGAAAAGATGATTTCCATGATCCAGCATGCCCTCCCTACCGTCGTCTTCATCTCTCTATCATGTTTGCTTGTTCAATCTCGGTCTTCCCCTGTAATTTCTTTTGGTCGCGTTCCATCTCCGTCTCGCTGATCAGCATTCACTCTAGTCGTTGACCTGTTATACTGACACACACCCGTTTCCAGTCAAGCATCCCACAGCCTCTGCAAGTACCGCCCTCGCGAGCGCGTCGCCAATTCGCTCTCCGGCTCGCCCAACGCAGGGCCCAAATCGAATCGGCACGTGACGCAGAGGACGATCTAGACGATGATTCATTGCCCAAGACGCAAGAGGAGGAAGAACGCGAAGGCCACCAGCGTTTTGCTCGCATGTTTGAAGGCATAGAAGACTCATCTGACGACGACAGCATGCACAGCGGCGAAGGTCAAGGAGAGGGAGGCCATGAGTTCGGGAGAAATTCTCCAGAGAAGTGTGCTAGCCCTGAGAAAGCGGAGCTTGACAGTGGTGGGGAAGGCAACGTGACGAGTAGTGATGGAGCGCGGAAGTTTGTGGTGTAGTGTTTGAACGGTTGGTTGTCTGTTTACATGGCTTGGCATGATTTTTGATTTAATAGATCGAGCATATGTCGCCTGCGGGATGACTACATTGGTCGTCTGCAGTATACAGGATGAATGGATGTGATACGTAGTAATGCATGTTTATGAGATACCCACCCCTTTACCACACGAGTTTCACTGTGAGCTTGTGGAAATGAGATGTATTCCATGTTATTGAATACAACTATAGGATATGGAAGATGATTAGAATGCCAGATTCAGTACCTTCCAGAGTACGTATCATGTGACTCGGCGATACGCTAACGCCGTAGCGCGTTTTCGCATCCGTCCACTGATTGTAACCCCAGTTCTCTTGAACTCCGCATACAGACAACAACTTCATAAATGTCCGCCCATCTAACTACAGGCCGTCCCACGTCGGACCGCCGTGTGTCAGGAGCACCAAAACGCACATCTCTCCTTCCGAAACCATCATCGATTGTGTTAGACTCTTCAGTCCTCATTGCCCAGCACGCGCAACTTACCGGCCTTCACCCGATAACGATTGGCCCGAATACTGTACTGCACCCACATAGCAAGCTCAGCAGCGCATTGGCACCCGTCGTATTGGATGAAGGATGTGTTATTTTCGAGCGAGCAAAAGTCGGCGTGGGCATGGGATCTGAACTAGATAGTGAAGGTCGGCGTACCAACATGTCAGCACGCAGCAATGCGAATGCCAGAGAATCTATGAGGAGCGAGGGAACAGTACTGGGAAGAAACGTGGTTGTTGAATCGAACGCAGTAGTTGAAGCTGCCGAGGTAGGCGAAGGCACTGTGATTGAAGTCGGTGCTGTCATAGGGAGGGGTAGCATCATTGGAAAGGTATGCAAGACTACTCCTCCACGATTTGATAGTTTTCAAGTACTAAAACGTGTGTACAGTATTGCACTATCACGGCTGCATCTTCCCTGCCCCCAAATACTCATTTACCAGACTATACCGTCGTCTTTAGCGGCTCCCAGCAGCGTATCGATCGCACACTGCAGTTACGACCGGAAATTCTGAGTGCGAAGATGGCGGTGCATGCCAAGCAGCTGGACATGTTCAAGAGATTGATTCCGAACAATATCGCGAAATGGGCACCGTGATCGGCTGGAAGTGCAAATCTCGTCTAGCAAACGATATTCAGAGCTGCGGCAATGGTTTAATGAATTGATGTCAATCATACACAATCATCCGTTGACTGTTCAAAAAGTCATGGGCTTTGCCTGAAAGAGCTGCACGTGGTCACTGCATTGGCTCTTTCACTGCTCCCACACATCTCAACATAAACTCAACGCTCGATTCGTCCCACTCTGGCCTATTCTTCTTCACATAGCATATTCAGCCCACCCCAGAAATGTCCGACCTACCTACCAAAGACGATTTCTTCGCCCACGGCCTATCAGTATGTCCCTTACCGGATGATGACACTGACTGTCCCATCTGCCTGGAGAATTTTACATCGGCACCTAGTACCCCAAGCGATACCACTGAATCGGACTCTATATCTCTCACAGACGGTGCCACCGACGAAGATGCCGAAAGCTACGTACCCTTACAGATGCCATGCTGCAACAACGTCTTTTGTTACCGCTGCATCAACACTTGGCTTAATTCGGCGAACACGTGTCCGACCTGTCGTGTACGACTTTTTGAGGGACCAGAGTCAGAACCAGAACGAGAACCATTCGAATCAACTGACTCTGAAACATATGATGAAGAAGACTTGGATGAACTCATGGAGTACTATTCTGAATGGGGGTACGTCACTGATGATTGAATGGGGTGTATAGGGGGCGACCAGGAGTGTAAGGTTACGTGGCACGATACGCGATCGAGCTCAAAAATCAAGAGGCAACCCACAATCGAGCTGGTGTAGTGTCGAAAGCCGGATCATTGCTTGTACCTTTTGCGTGAAGCATCAGTCTTTTCAATAAAAACAGCTCATAAACACTGATATCGACACTGTCAGTGCCGAAAGAATTCCGTGTAGAGGTTTTCCAAATTTCGTGAAACTTGGAGCCAAAGAAAACCAGACTTGCATTTTCTCCACGGCCTGCACTGTAATGATAATGAGGGGGGGGGGGGGGTATCAAACAAGTTTATTAAAACTACACCACGTTACCCTTGGCCATAATCAAAACTCCAACATTGTGCACATCTCATGCCAGCTACGTAAAATCACCGAATCAAAACCATTTACAAAGTCATTATCACCATAACGAAGTGAAGAATTTCAGCCATCTCCCTCCCCCACTTTCCCTTTCCCCAAAGACTCTCAACGCCAGATCTCATGCCGAATCACTGCCACCTAAAACCATCTCCCGGTAAAAGAAAACTCGCCTCTTCAAACGTGATGACGCGATCCATGTCCAGGAAATGCGAATCCATAAATGCGTCTGAGAGGTTCAAGAGCGATTGATCTTGTACGCTCTGCTGCTGTGTGCCTTGCGCACCTAGCCCGGTAGTGTTGTAGGGTGGGTTGCCAGATGGAGGTGCGCCGGCGTGGTAGATTGAAGGAGGAGGAGGGGGGTAAGAAGGTGTTTGGGGCATGTGTGGGGATTTGTAGATGGGGGTTTGCGGGGCGGGTGGGGAGAGGTGGGTTTGGTGGGGATGCGGGATGTATCTTGTGGGGGATGTGAGGGTGTGGTGGTGTTGGTCTTGAGGTGGTGGTTTGGTGCTTGGGCTGAGGGTTAGTTGGGGGGTTGTGAGACTGGTTTTGCGTGTGTGGTGCTTTATAGGTCGTTCGGTGGCGGAGCTGTCTGGGCGGGTTTGCGGGGTGGGTGCATAGGTTGGGCTTGCAAAGTGTTGGGGGTATAGTGCTATGCCGCTGTGGTCGTAGAAGTCGAAGCGGAAATAGGGGTCGTGGTGGCAGGCTTCTTGGAGGCGCTCGAGTTGGTCGGCGTACATGGCGGCTTGATTGTTGGGGCGCTGGTTGGTGTCGCGGCTTTTTTGCCAGCGGGTGGCCATCTCCCAGAGGTCGTGAACTAGGCGGTTGAACTCGGGTTGGAGAGGACGCCGGGTGGCTTGGTGGCCGAACAAGAGGGCTTTGGCAGCGACGAAAGCGCAGAAAGAGAATTGTACGTTGACAAAGGGTATGGGAGTGTGGGTTAGGAACTTGTTGACAATGTTGGAAGTTTCGACAGCAGCGAGCTCGCATGTTTGCGCACTGCATTCTTTAGGGAGCGCGACGAAGTCATTCCATTCTTTAGGAGGATATCCAATTGGGTGATGTAGCAGTATCATCGATGTGTTGTGAGTAATGTGTGCTAGAGTTAGATTTGGGTCCATGTCTACCACTGCTCGGTCGGCAGATATATTGGAGTCTTTCCATCTGGGTGGTAGAAACATCTTCCACTGAACAAGCCGAAGATCTAGCTCTTTGAACCGCGTCAGCCAGCTGACTGCATGCTCTTTATCTTGCCAGTTGATCCGTTGCTGGAGGAAGAATGTGGTTACTTGGCTCAGACTCTCAGTTGCTTCAACGCAATACGCGAAAGCGCCAAGTTTAGATGCGTCTATGTAGCTGTTTGTCGAGTTTGGACTAGCACCTGGAGGTAGGTCTGTTCCAGGATCATCCTCATTATATTGAGCTGGTACGTTGGCTAATGAGCGTCCGATACGAGCCGCTGCTTTGTTCCAAATTCCTGCCATCATTGGTCAGTAAGGTTGGAACATCAATATGCATATCTCCCTCTGAAGCGCCAACCAAGTATGCTTACGTACCGAAATATGGAGTGGTGACAGGCTCCTCACGGGTAAAATAGCCTCCGTCTGCTGGTAATCGACGATGGACATCTTCTGCGGTCAGACTGGTATTCCACCCCGTAGATGCCGAACAAAATCGATCAAGCAAGAAGATGACCCAGAATAGTCTCCGGCGTTCCTCCAGCTCCGTCCAGTCATTCGAAGGCTTCACCAGACGCATAGGTGCCATTAGTGATCTGCAATGTAAGAGCGATGGCTCAGTAGTGAGCTGGAGGTAGTCAATTGTCCTAGTGAGCGATCCAATTAGTGGCCAAGCCCTCTGTGGCTGGCCATCGTTCAAGAGATCAAATACAAGGAAGATGAGTGCTTGTAGACTTTCGATAGTAACATTTCGCATCGCATGTGTTTCCACAATCATGCGCGATATGTTTATTTGCTGGTGGATCTGGTCGGAATCCAAGAAAAGTATGCTGGGTTCCATATGTCGCAAAGCAACAGCGACTAGAGCGTGGAGAACAAGGACATGACCGGGATCCTGTGAGCCCTGACGCACCCGTTTCTGGAGCCGCGCCTTGTGGATATATGGGATCCAGTGGTGGAAAGAGATACAGAAGAAATCTACAAGCTTCTCGAGAAGTGGCTGGGACGGAAGATGTTGAGCAATGTCGACGTCTGCAAACGGGAAAAGCCAGCTCTCAGGGACGGGCGTGTGGTGTCTTCTTTTCAAAGGATTTGGCGCCATGCTCTCTTCCTTGGGTACTTCTGGTGCGCTTTCTCTTGGAATATCCACATAACGTTGTTCAGGAATAGGCTTGTTAGGTTGGGGCTGCTCATGCACACGAAACGCGGCTTCTGTCGTGTTCATGGTCGTGGTCGTGGTCGTGGTCGTGGTCGGTGGCGTCTCATGAACGATGGCCTGCCCTTTGGTCGGTGCATCCTCATCTACATATCGCGCACGAACCTGACCGTTTTCGTCCAAAAGGATCTTTTCCAGAAGAGCTGTAGATTGTGAGACGCGTTGCAAAGTAAACCCAGAAGGATCTCAGATCGGCATACCAACACGGCGGGTCAAGGCCTCGACGGCGCCTGGCTTAAGGCCTGGCTTGTTCTTTGGCTGGTACACACACTCAGAGGCTGCATGTGAGGATCAGCGACGAACCATGTCACTACTATTCAAACGCAACGACGTACAGAGCCTCAGACAATGAGTACACGAAGGCAGTTCGCGCGAGCAACGCAGCTTGCGCTGCTTGCAGCTGACGCAGGCAGGGATATCGCCTGCTACCGAGACGGGCCCATCGTCTTCGTGAGCGGGTGCTTGGCTGCCATTGCCAGCCGAGTAATTGGTCCAGCTAGCCGACATCAGCGCGACATCTTCAAAACGAGGCGTTTTTTATTGTTCAAAAAGGAAGAAAGTAGCGGGCTTAGAGGAAATGCAGCGAGCGGGCATCGGGATAAATCACATTAAAGTCGCTCCACACGCGCAACCCCGCGGAACTAGCACTCATTTCGGCCCATCAGTCCACTTTTAATGAGCGAGCACGTTTGCCGCACTTAAACTCTACCTTCTACCAACGGGTTGGACAGATCAATCTGGGGGACGGCATGCTATTACCTCGGGGAAGGGCAAACTGCTCTTGCATCGGACTTGCAACCTTTTTTGGTCCGAATGCGGGGAACAAAGGGTTGGTTGATATGCAGGGCGCACGCGCAGACTGCAACCGTTTTACCGGCCAACTGCGCGACCAAAAAACCCAATGAACGAACTAGTCCATAGTATCCTTTAATATCGAGAAAACACTAATACTACTATATACAAACCTACATATTCCGCCCCCGCGTCAGCCATCTTACGATTCCCACCAAAGGCCTTTAGAAAAACAAGCAAGCAAGAGGGCGGAAAGCGAGAGAGAGAGAGAGAGACAGAGAAAAGAGGAGGGGAGGGGACAGAATAATTTAATGAACAAAACAATGCCACCACTCCCAAACTTCTCCAACAACACCTTCCAAACCCGCCTTCAATTCCAAGCCGCAGCCAAAACCCTACTCGACGCACTCCATCCCTTCCATTCCCCAGGCGGCGCACGCATCAAACTCGGCTTAGCAACAGGCACACACTTCGACGATGTCGCCGCGCAACTCGAAGGCTTCGCACGCCCCCTCTGGGCCATTGGCGCCTTAGCACACGCTGACACTCTGAGTCCCTCTGAAAAAGCCGAAACAATCGAGCCTTTTGTTCGCGGACTAGCAAACGGCACGGATCCCACCCACGAAGAGTACTGGGGCCCCGTCGTCCTGCGCGATCAGCGCATGGTGGAAATGGAAATCATTTCTTTTGCGCTGCTGGCGGCGCCCGAGACGCTGTTTCATTCACAAACGGAGGGTGCGAAGCGCAATATTACGAGTTGGCTACAAACGATCAATGGGAAAGATTTTCCGACGACGAATTGGCTTTGGTTTAGGGTGATGACGAATTTGGCGTTGGTGAGGGTGTGTGGTGTGCCGCAGGAAGAGGTGCTGGGGGCTATGCAGGCGGATTTGGAGCTCATGGAGGAGTTTTATAGGGGGGAAGGGTGGGCGGCGGATGGGATGTGGGGGGATGAGGGACGCCAGGCGGATTATTACTCTGGGAGCTTTGCGATTCAGTTTTCGCAGTTGGTGTATGTGAGGATGGCGGGGGACCTGGATCCGGAGCGGTGCGAGCGGTTTAGGAGGAGGGCGAGGGAGTTTGCGGGGAGTTTTTGGAGGTACTTTGATGGTAATGGTATGTATGGCTTGGAATCTAAAGTTTCTTGTTTGATACAATGGCTACTGATTTATACAACCCAGGTGCTGCTATCCCCTTTGGCCGCAGTCTCACATATCGTTTTGCACTCGCAGGTTTCTGGTCCGCCATCGCCTTCGCAGACGTCTCTCTACCCGCACCTTTGGACGACTGGGGCGTAATCAAAGGACTTCTCCTCCGCCACTTCCGCTGGTGGGCCACGAAACCCGACATCTTCAACAGCGACGGCACCCTCACCATCGGCTTCGCATACCCAAACATGTACCTGAGCGAAGACTACAACAGCCCACAATCCCCGTACTGGGCCATGAAATCCTTCCTCGCACTATCCCTCCCACCAAGCCACCCCTTCTGGACATCCGAAGAAAAACCACTGCCACGCAGCTCCCCCCACGTCATCGTCCCAGTCAAACCACCAATGCACATCCTCTGCAACAACCCAAACCACCACTTCCTCCTCTCCACCGGCCAATTCTGCCCCTGGCCCCTCAAAGCCACAGAGGCCAAATACGGAAAATACGCTTACTCATCCCACTTCACCTTCAGCGTCCCTACCGGCCCCTTACTCCAACAACTCGCCCCGGATAGTACCTTAGCACTGAGCAAAGACGGCGGCGATACATGGCGGGTACCGTGGAAAGTCAGTTCCCCGCGCTTCGACACCGTAGACCTCGTTCACAACGGCCAAGTCGCAGAAACAGTGCCTGCGCTGCGCAGCGAGTGGAAACCCTGGGTGGATGCCGAGATAGTAGTGTCAACGCTGCTTATTGCGCCGTGCAAGCGCTGGCCGGATTGGTATGTACGGTGGCATAGTATCAAGAATCATGGTGCGAGTGATGTGCAGTTGAGGGCTGTGCAGGGTGGGTTTGCGATTCAAGGGCGGGGATGGAGGAAAGGGGAGGTACTTCCGGAACTCAGTAGTGTGTCGGAGCTTAAGAGTGCGGGTGTACAGCGGGATCAGGTGGCGGTCCTGGAAGGTACAGTGACAGATGGGGATTCAACGGTTATATGTTCGGATGCGGGTGCGAGCGGTGTTCGCATGTTGAGGTTACAGGCCGAGCAACAACGACCTACTATCACGCGGCAGTGGGCGCAGAGCCTCAAGCCAGATGCTAATACGAATTTGGTATGGCAGCGGACCCTTATACCGACAGTTGGTGTGGATGCTGTTGCTAGGTGTTCGGCGGTTGATGCTGGACCCATGCTCTTTGGCTGTGCAGTGTTCGCCTTGGCGCTGACAGAGGATAGAGCAGAGACGTACGGTCAAAGGCTGGACATAGAGAAACTGTGGATGGATACACCGATTCTTGATGCTGGAAATGAAAACGCCACTGGTAATAAGTGGTATCTAAGAGTTGGCTAGGCACACCAAACTGTTCGAAACAACTTCTACATTACGTTATTTCTTCTTTGCAAACAACCTTGTCATCGGTCACATGTGAAACGCAGACAGCAATCTTAACATATTTATGGTATTTCCAATCTAAAGTCTGAATATAAAAAGCCCATACATCCCTAGCGTGCATAAAAGCAAGCCAGCAGGCCTCCCATGACACAAAATATTGGGCATCGATGTCTTTGCCGCTCCCCTTTTCCAAATGGAACCAAACATTTCATGTCTGTGACACGTCGGACGAGGAGTCACGCGGCGAATCCGCGCCAGGCATGCGCGCGTGATATTTTTCTTTTTGGAAACAAGCAAAAACCACAGCTCCTAACTGCTGCTCAAGCCCAACGACACCAAGAAACGCCAATTATATCTGATTAGGGTAATCGAACCAGGGCTTTGGAAACACAAAAGTGGGCGTCGTAGTAGTAGTACACACGCCACTTTACCTCTTCCGCACGCAGAAGAAGAGACCAGTGCGACCAAGGAACCACAGACATCCGATGAAACGAATCAAGGCAAGTACTGCAGTAGACCACAGAAGAGCCTGGAAGAAGTGTGCGGTTCTGGTAGAGGCGTTGGACTATCGTCATGTTAGCAAAGTCTAGAGAAGAGAAAAAGATTGAAACTTACCGAGAAACCGAAGCGGTCAAAGTTATCTTGGGTGATGACAACGGCGAGAGTAGCGTTGGAACCAATCCAGGCGGTACACAGATGGGTACGGAAAGACTTGTACGAATCCTCGAGGGTCTTCTCGTCCTTCTCCTCTGGTGGGACATATGGGGCAAGAGCACGCTTCACAGTAGCCTCGAATGCACTGTCAATATCAGCCTGGGGCAGATCAGGCTCCTCAATGACGTTGTGCTTTCCGTCTGATCCCTTCTCCGTCTTGGCTGATGGCAGAAGATCCGCCTTGTCAGAACCCTTGGTACCCCAAGACACATCGTGCCAGTTGGAAAAGGCGTAGACGTTGAGAATGTTGATGTACGAGGACATGATGAGCAGATATTGCGGGAACGAGGTGAACATGTGCCATGGGTCCATGTAGAGGAAGGAAGCGACGTAGTAGAGACCGAAAGTCGCGGCAAGAGCAATGATAATGATACCAACACCATCTGACGAGAAGAAGGATTTGGCAAATGCTTCCGGTGACGATGTATCGAGCTTCTGAGAGGTCGGGTTGGTGAAGGCCTGAACAACGAGGTAGATGGACAGGATGACAATGTAGAGCTGGATGAGACCGAAGACGCAGAAGGATACCAAGTAAGAGTATTTGGAACCCTTGGGACGATTACCAAAGGCCAAAATGAACTGCAGAACCAGGAATGCGAGGTAGAGGTAGGTGACGATCGTGTTGAAGATGGGAGTAACACGGTTACCAAATGGCCAAGCATCTCGGGTGTCGGTCTTGGTGCCGACAAGGCTCATGATAATGACGGTAGTAAGCCAGAAGGAAGCCAGAGCGAACCAGGTAAGAATAGTCTGGAAGATGTTGTACAACATCTGAATGTGGAAAAAGAACATGCGCACAAAGTTGTGGCCACTCTTGTACATGCGACCGAAATGGAGGAGGGAGTAGATACCGGCAGCGAAGGAACCGTTGAGCCAACGACGACGCTGACCAATGAGTTCGGCAGCGCCTTCGGGCACGTCAGTCTCTCCCTTGGAGGCCTTGATGTAGGTAAGATGCCACTTTGATCCGGCCTTTGCGACGAGCTCGAAACACAGAATACGATCTTCGGCCAAGAACATGTTCTTCTTGAAAATGTTCATGCCCTCGATACCCTTCTTTCCGAGAATCTTGGCAAGAGTGTGGTCACCGTGGAAGTATTGTTCGAGCGGTCGGCCCATGATAGCACGGTAGCGGTAAGCCGAGAAAGCACCAGGCAACACAGAGACGTAGCCGAAAGACGATTCGAGCGGCTTGTCAAGAATGTTACTAATCTTGTACTCGAAATTTTGAGCAGCCACGAGCGGATTAAGCAGATTTTTCCAGCCCTTGCCTAACATAGCGTGGATCTCACCGCAAGCACCACCGAGATCTTTGTCGTTGTAGAAGCCTTCCCAGAGAGCGAGCAGCGATTTGGGACCAGGCTTGGTACCGGCATCGAGCAGAATGCAAACTTCGGGGTTGAGGATACGGCCAATGGCGGTAAAGAGCCATCTGTGCGAGTTGATCTTCTTGGTGTTCTTCTGCTTCAAGCAAAACATCATTTGAACGGGGGGCAGAGTGCTGGCGCTGTCATCGTGCGGGCGGATGAGCTGCTGGTTGGGTGTGACGGAAAGTTGTGTAGTGTACTCGAACTAAGCTTTGTTAGTTTATGCCTCGCAATCTGGCCAAGTTTTGGTGCAACTCACAATGTGTGCAACTGTCTCGTTTCCGTCGATATCCTTCTTCATGACACCGTCCTGGTAGACACCGACAGTGGCGAGCAGATCGAGCGTGCCCTTGTCGCAGGGATCGATACCATCGAAAACCAGGCAGACGACAATCTTCTGCCAAGCTGGACCACCCTTGTTCCAGAACTCGGACTTTTTGAGGTTGACAATGTCACGGATGTTCTGCATGACACCGTGCAGGGTGCGGGCAGTGAGAACCTTGTCTTCGTTGTAGTAGGTAATGGCAATGAGCAACTCAGTGTGGCGGTTGTACATGGCCGGACGCAGATTGTAACCGTTCTTGAGTGTGAAGTCGTTGGGGTCGCACGTGGCAGCCGTGTCTGGCAGCTGTCAGAATCGGATCGGCGGAAATGCTTGGAGGGGAGGAAATGACAAGAAACTTACATCGCATGTGGGTAAACTCCTCACTGCCACTTTCGAGGTCATTGCGGTATTTTGCCTGGATGGCATTCTGGATAGCTGAGGGCACGGGGTAGTCGGCACTGAGGACGGAGCCCTGGACGAGCTTGACCTTACGGGTCATGCCACGCTTGAGGCCACCGGCTTGACCACCGGGCTGCTGTCGCTGCCTCCATGCCTCAGTGGAGCTGGTCTCGCTCCTCTCGTATGGTGAGGGTGCACGCTGACCGGCACCAAAGTCGCTGGCTGGGTCGTAGCCACCGCTAACTGAGTAGCTGGTTCCCTCATGGCCCTGTGCTGGGTATTGAGTTGGCCGGTCGTTGGCATAGGATTCGGTCAAGCTGTAGGTTGAGTGTGGGCGGTGATCAGGGTTGCCGTAGAAAGGGTCTGAGTTGGCACCGGTGGGGTTCTCGTGCAAGAGGGAGCGGGCAACCTCATCCTCATGCTCAGTGCGATCGTACTGCAGAGCGTGTTAGTTGCATGGTTTACGTCTTCTTTTTTTCTTTGCCTTTGCAGTCAGTTGCTGGCATCAGGGGCTCGTACACCAGTGTTGGGGTCTCCAAGGTGGTAACCTTGCTGGTTATTGTTGTTGAACGCCATGACGAGCTGCAGTCCGCAGGCAGGGGCTGCAGATGGCAAGGCGAGATGGGGAGATGGGGTGGAGATGTAGGGAGGAACAATGGAAAGAAAAAAAGAGCACTGAGCGCACGACTGGCGGTGTCGCTTGATAAAGGCCGATGCAGTGTCTGGGGCGCTGGAGGGCTGAGAAAGGTGCTGAAGAGGAGGCTAAGCCTGTTTGGGCAGAGAGATGGGGGGAAGCCTGCGCTAGGAAAACGGCCGCGCTGAAACACGCGTAGACCGCAGGGAGGGACAGGATAATTGGTCGACCTGAGGTTTCGGGGGTGCAGGTGGACAAGCCTGGCAGGGAGATGTAATTATACGGGCGGCCAAGTTGTCGTGCGGGAGAGCGGGCAGACTTGGTCTACTTGAATCTCTGCCGGGGGCGGTGGCCTGCTGACGGTAGCCAATACGATGGCGGTGCAGATTCCAGCACTGGCAGCATGTACTAGGACGACGACGGTGATGTTGGGCAAACCTGCTGTGCCCGCCGGCGGTGTGGCGCGTGCTGGCCACCCCCGAGCTAAAATTAGAGCCACGGCCTTAATCAGCTCCACGCTGACCTGCTCAGCCTCGCACCAGCCCTACCACTATCGCTGTTCCCGGCTACTGTGTATCCAAAAGGCGTGCTATTGTCATGTAGAGATGCAATGCTGGGGTTGTATCCGGTCCCAGAAAATTATCCCGCATCTATGAATGTACATGTGGCGGCGCTGATGGATGCTTTGCTTGTGCATGTCGTCTTGCAACCAGGGGCCGCACGGTACGTCAGCCATGTTTCCAAAGCTGCCCTTTGCACGCCAACGGCCCACCCAAGGGATCTTCACGTCTTCTGGAAAAAGGGTTGCGTGCATTGTCGCTGTTACGAACTGCAACATGGCCCGCGTCCTGTGAGTGGATCTCGAGTCGGCGCACATGCTTGTGTCTGGTGGTGCGGTGCATACTAACCAAGTACTCACCACAATGGCTGCCATTGAAGCATGGCCAGTCGCATGCCCCATCGTCCATCAGGGGCCCGCCGATTGCGACGACGCAGGAGCAGGGCCCACGCCATCAGGAGGTTTTTTCCCCGCTGTTAATGCCACGACTAATTACTGGATATGGATGCACCTACTATTGCTGCCGCTCTGGCGGGTCAAAAGCATGTGGGCTTCTTCCCTGGACCCTCAGACTCCGTGTCCGCCGGACCGCCCTGCGCCCACGGCGTACCCGGCCAAGCACAATCCTACACAGGCACTGGCCCACTGTACGGTACTGTACTGTCAGTTCAAGACATATTGCTCACACCCGAAATTCCGCCATCCCTTCTCACCGACTTGGGACGAATGTAGATATTTTACAACACACACGGCTCCAACGCCACGCCCGGCAGCCTGCGCCACTGTTGGCAGCAGCCGTGGCGCCGAGAAGCATTGTTTGAATATGCGGACAAAAAGCCCAAAAAGCACAAGCGAAGTTGCCTTTTACAGCCCATGACATCAGCCTGCGCGCCATGCCATGCGTTCCTTCCGTCTCGCGTCAGGAGCGCGCCTCACGCCTTCCGTCATCCGCGTCCCAACAAAAGGCCGACTGCGACCATTCCTGCTCTCACCCAGAGTAGTACAGTACTCTACACAGTGTAGTAGACATGACATCCAACCATCCCCACGTGACTGACACGCACAATGACTCCCTCAACCACTCTCATGCCTTGGCTCGCCTCATCTCTGTCCCTGCGAATCCCATACCCCGCATATTTCATGCTTGTCACACCATTCCCGTCGTGCAACATCCTAAACACCATCCACTCGACTATCCGCTCACCAGCCCGGTACATACATACACCGACTTTTAGCACCCTTACCCCACATCGATCAAGTCGGCGCGAGCCGTCATGGCCTCAGCCGCACCCCTGGTGGACCTCCCAAGATCCAAATCAAAGTCCAAGTCGCAGCTGTCAGCATCTACACCCAGCCCCGCCAAGACAGCGGAAAAGGTTCAAGCACGGCCGGCCGTTGAGCACGGGCAGCTGCTGCCTCACCAAGATCAATTCGTCCATCCGCCACATGTGATACCGCGCCCAAGCTATCCAAATGTACATACCCTCGTCGTTGTATGCTGCCATGCCATCTTCTTGCCCAACGCCGATACTCCCCATCTGCCGCTTTTCAGCCCTTATCAAGAATCCAATTGGCTTCTTGCTCCCTTCCAAAAGGCAGATGTCGCGGCTGGTAAACCGGGCGAGCACGAGACTTTTGTATCACACATCAAAGCCGGTATCGATGCCTTGACTGTGGGCACAGACGCTAACCACCCCATCTCAAGCATCCTAGTCTTCAGTGGCGGTGCTACCAAACGCGCAGACACGCTGAAAACAGAGGCCCGATCCTACTATCATGCCGCACTGGCAGCAGAACTAGCCGAAGGCCACTTGGGCGGTGGCCGTGCTTACACGTATGTGAGCCTGTTGCCCGACTATTTGTGCATGAAGCATACTTACGCCTACCCGTAGTCTTTATAACAAGGGATACATATTGCTGGAAGAGGAAGCCACCGATTCGTATCAAAACCTATTATTCAGCATCTTGCGATTCAGGAATGCAACGGGCAGATATCCCAAGCAGATTCGTGTCATTACCCATGCTTTCAAAGCGAAGCGGTTCCTGGAGTTGCACGCTCCAACAATCAAATGGCCCAAAACTCGCATCCAGGTTCAGGGTATTGATCCAATCATGACACAAGACGCATTGACAAGTACCCTTCTGGGAGAAGAGAAGTCTGGATACGCTGCATGGAAAGAGGATCCCATGGGCACTGGCACTCTACTTGGCGGCAAGAGGCGACTACGAGGATGGAATGCTAGCACTGGAGCAAAGCATTTCAAGAATTTGGAGGACAGCGTCAAGGAGCTGTTCCAAGGTGTGGTCTCTGATGAGCTACCTTGGATTGAGTGAACCAGATGGATCGATAGAACTTGTATATTACGACTGCTAATATACCGTCGCATATCTCCTCACCGGAGCGACATATTCGGCCGTCCACAGAGCACTACGTCTTCTCCGAGTGGTATCCATCTGACATCTTTCAATCTGGTAACAGGCAGTCGGTCAGAACCTCCATCCGGACAAACCTGAACACCACCCTTCCCGAGCCATATCGGAGCTATGGTGACAATGACCGAGTCAACGAGCGAATATGCACGGCCCGGACCGAGCAAATCATTTATGACGAATCCGCCGCCCTCAATCATCACGCTTTGTAGACCTTGTTCTTTCAATGCATCCAGAATCATGTGCCATGAGGAAGTAGTCTCGCTCTTCTGTGCAGGTGACGGCTCCAAAAGCAGGAACTTGCCCCCCACGCTTTCCAGCACAGCTCTGCGAGCGTCGGATGGTGCCACATAAGTGATGATGAACGGTGCCTTTCCTTTACCCTCCCTGGCAAGCTTGAGCACCTTGCTCTCCTCACTGAACTGCCAGCGGCCCTGTGGATCAACAACAATCGGTCTGGGCTGCCCGATGAGGCCCTCACCACCATAACCACCCACACCTTCTATCCGGCAGTTCAAGGATGGATTATCGGCAACGGCCGTGCCTACTCCAATCAATATGGCATCGTGTTTGGAGCGTAGAAAATGTGTCATTGACTTGGACTGTGGCCCTGAAAGCGCTGTTTGCACTCCTGGCGCAATGGAAAGCTGACTGTCGAGGGAGGTGGCAAAGGTTAATGTGACAAAGGGCTTTTCCGTTGGTGTCTGAGGAGGAACTGGCGGCAAATAGTCTATAAACTGCTTGCTTTCTGCATCTGCAAAGTGTAGAGCTTCTCTTCCGCGTGTCGGCGTCATGATGATGTAAGTAGAAGTATTGGAGATGCGATTCAAAGACTTGTATCTATGAAAAAATTCGTCAAGTTTCGAGGAATCGTGTACCGGCTACAAGCCAAAGTGACCAAAGCATGCGCCAGTGGACATGGTGAGAGAGTACATTAGAGCGCTGAGTCAGGGGAAGTGGCGCAAGAGACCGCGACCGACCCCACGTCAGGGCACGGCCGCCCGAACGTCGTGGCAGCCTGCCCGACTGTTCTTCCTCACTACCACACCAAGTTACATAGACGTATTTCCTTTGGCGTTTGTGCTTCTGTAGCCCTTTGCTTCTTTTCTGCTACCTGAATTTCCCCACACGTCAGCGAGCCCATCCAGCCCATCGGTTCCACCGCCTCCCGCCGCTCTCCCACGCCTCTTAGCCCACGCGACCGACTCAAAGGCAGTAGCCAGTAACCCCATACAATACCGCCGAGATGATGAAAATATGGTCTATGGTACGATTATACACAAAAGAGGCTTGCGCGTAAGGCTTGTGGGCATCGTCAGATACTGACAGACTTTCTACAGAAGAAACAGCAGCAGCAAGACGAGGCTGCGGCTGCTGCGTCAAGCAAGAAGAAAAAGGTGACTCCGGCCCAACTGCGCACACAAAAAGGTACATGATGTTCGGAATCCGCAGAGTAATAGGCGCGTGGCTAACGCGAACCAAGATCTCGAAGAGTTGTCCCTCGGCACGACAATGAAGACGCACTTCCCCAACCCAGACGATATCCTCAACTTCGAACTCACAATTGACCCCGACGAGGGTATGTACAAGGGCGGCCGCTTCAAATTTGACTTCAAGATCAACCAGAATTTCCCACACGACCCGCCAAAAGTCAAGTGCACACAAAAGATCTACCACCCTAACATTGACCTTGAGGGCAACGTCTGCCTGAACATTCTACGAGAAGACTGGAAACCCGTGTTGAACCTGAATGCGGTTGTTGTTGGGTTGCAGGTATGTGGTTCAGGGTTCTTTAGAGCGTGGCTACAACTAACGGGCGCAGTTTCTCTTCCTCGAACCAAACGCTTCAGATCCGTTGAATAAGGAGGCTGCAGAAGACCTCAAGGCGAACCGAGAAGGCTTCAAGCGTAACGTGCGCGCGTCGCTGGGTGGTGGCACAGTCAAGGGACAGAGTTTCGACCGCGTACTCAAATGAGACACATGATATATCTGCAGGGCTATCCTACATCCCGCTGCGCAAGTGCCCAGCGCTCTTCCATGGGAGACTATATTGATGAGACACGACATGACATGGGGAGTTTGGTGCAAAGTGAGAGGCGAGAGCAGTTGCAGTTTGAGAAGGATCAAGGGCATGGGCATGTGAAAATGTAGGGGACAGCATGTATATGACATGGCATGTCTGGGAAAGGCGCAACAGTTTTTGGGCGTATGTAGTTGTTCGAAATTTTATACCAATCTGACTGGGAGTTCATGACAAAGACTGTATCATTCTCAACGCACTTGTTGCAATTTTCGTGCGGGAAAACAATGCAGTGGCGTGGCAACAGTGTTTACTTGGGGACATTGCATCACCATGCAGACTTTGTGTGCCGTGAGCTTAGTTCCTTTCCGGATAGAACACGAGAGCTCTGTCTAGCCCACTGCTGCACGGTACCCAAGACAACTACGTGGCTGTCAAACGCTGTACGCAGTAGAGTATGATAACGATAGCACATGCAACCCCTAGTGAGCACTGTCTATCTTTCCGGTGAAATCATGTGTATGACTGTGTTACGGAGCGGTTCCCACCATATGAAGCGCTGTCGGAGACACGCATCTCTCCCCGAAGACCCCCCACCACCCCTGCTAGCAGCCCCGCACCGGACATATCCCGACGTCTCATTGGCCAACGACGCGAATGAGCGGGTGTCAGTGGTCTGGGGCAGCGATTATCGGCGTGGTCTAAGCTCCAGACTTCGAAATTCAAACTGTGGTCATAGTCGAGCCCCAAAGTTTAAAAGCCATCCATCCCCGCCCAAGATTTCTGACCCCAAGATACCCCAATCCACATACACACACATTCACAATGGCCTCAAGACCCGTCACCCGTGCCCTCCGCCAATCCGCCCGCCAATTGGCGGCTGCTCCAGCCCAGAAGAGGACCTTTGTCTCTGCTCTGAGTGCTGGTGCAAAGAAGGCTGCTCCCCGCGCTGCCGTTACCAGCCAGTTCCAGCAAACTCGTGGTGTCAAGACCATTGACTTTGCCGGTACCAAGGAGACTGTCTACGGTAGGTTTCAATTGGATACACAATACAAGTAAACGATAGCTGACGATGCCAAACAGAGCGTGCCGACTGGCCAAAGGAGAAGCTTTTGGTAAGTCTATTAATATGTCAATTACATTGACTTATCAGCTATGAGAGCTCCAGCTAACAATCAAACCAGGAATACTTCAAGAACGACACCCTCGCCCTCATCGGCTATGGCTCCCAGGGCCACGGCCAGGGTCTCAACATGCGTGACAACGGCCTCAACGTCATCGTCGGTGTACGGAAGAACGGTACTTCATGGAAGGAGGCCGAGCAGGACGGCTGGGTTCCCGGCAAGAACCTCTTCGACATTGACGAGGCCATTGGCAAGGCCACCATTGTCATGAACCTCCTCTCAGATGCCGCTCAATCCGAGACCTGGCCCGCTATCAAGCCCCAGCTTACCAAGGGAAAGGTAAGTCCCGACTTCAAGAATCCAACGAGAATCCATCTAACAGATCCAGACTCTCTACTTCTCCCACGGTTTCTCTCCCGTCTTCAAGGACCTCACCAAGGTCGAGGTTCCCAAGGACATTGACGTCATCCTCGTTGCCCCCAAGGGCTCCGGCCGTACCGTCCGCACTCTTTTCCGTGAGGGCCGTGGTATCAACTCCTCCATTGCCGTCTACCAAGACGTCACCGGCAAGGCCAAGGAGAAGGCTGTCGCCCTCGGTGTTGCCGTCGGTTCCGGATACATGTACGAGACCACCTTCGAGAAGGAGGTCTACTCTGACCTTTACGGCGAGCGTGGTTGCTTGATGGGTGGAATTCACGGCATGTTCCTCGCCCAGTACGAGGTTCTCCGTGAGCGTGGCCACAGCCCATCTGAGGCCTTCAACGAGACCGTTGAGGAGGCTACCCAGTCTCTGTACCCCTTGATCGGTGCCAACGGCATGGACTACATGTACGCCGCCTGCTCCACCACTGCTCGTCGTGGTGCTATCGACTGGAGCAAGCGCTTCAAGGATGCCCTCAAGCCTGTCTTCGATGACCTCTACACCTCCGTCGAGAACGGTACCGAGACCAAGCGCTCTCTCGAGTACAACTCGCAACCCGACTACCGTGAGAAGTACAACCAGGAGCTCAAGGAGATTGACGACCTTGAGATCTGGCGCGCCGGAAAGGCTGTCCGCTCTCTCCGCCCCGAGAACGCCAAGTAAACAGCTTGGTTTGTTGAGGAGCCATGTCAGCGGGTAGAATAGAGTGTTATTGTGTAGATATTTATGTCTTGTGTATGATCATGGAATATTACGGCGT
The DNA here is from genome assembly GCF_000527765.1 of Bipolaris victoriae FI3. Classification (NCBI taxonomy): domain Eukaryota; kingdom Fungi; phylum Ascomycota; class Dothideomycetes; order Pleosporales; family Pleosporaceae; genus Bipolaris; species Bipolaris victoriae. The sequence continues at coordinate 22,698 of NW_014575286.1, forward strand.
CGGTTGTGGTCCTTTGGTTATAGGACCGGGAATTCTTTTCCATCAAAAGAGAGGAAAGGGAAAAGGGAAAAGGAAAAAAGGAAGCTTAGTCTGAAGGAAAAGCGAATATGATACCTTTTACACGACCACTTTTGTTTCTCTTTCTGTTCATGTGTGTGTTTTTGTCTTTTGGTATGAAATGAAGTGTTGTTGACAAGCTAGTATGCCGTTATCTCCCTTGGCAACAACTACCTACATAACAAGCCCAGCCAAGCCCAAAGAAAAGAAGTGCCAAACTCGCGTATGGTAATCAGGCTTAATCCCACCACCACCACTATCAACACACGGAACTTGCCGTACTTACAATTTGTACGAATCCGTACTCATCTTGCGAAGCCACCATGTATACAATCCCACCCATATTTATCATTCCCACCATTCCTTCGTCCCTCTACTACGAACCGGAAATAAAGAAGCCACAATATACTACATTAAACCAGCACTACTCCCTCCAATCGCGCACTAACGTTGGTTTTGTAAAACACACTAACAGTGCAGGAAGGATTGGACCCGAGTTTCAGCACTTTTTTATCTTTATCTTTTTTTTTTGCCCGTGATCTTTTTAGTTTTAAGTAAGGTTCTGTGGGGGTAGTAGTGGAGGAAGAGGGGGGGAATAGCCCGAAAAGGCAGAAAAATAGGCTTGATTTGACACGGGCCGTGGCGTATGGGGGTTAGCGGCTACGGTAACCAACCCCCCCGTCCCTGGATTAGCGGGGTAACGAGTATGGCGGGGGGGGGTTGTGGGATGGGGAAACGAAGATGAGAGGGTATGGGGGTAATTTATGAGGGGGGGGGAGGTTGTTTTGGTAAGTTATAATGGAGGGGTTTTGGGTTAGTCGTGCGGTATTGTGGCTGAATGGGGTTGAGTTGGTGGAGGTGTAGTTGTGGGTGTGGAATGGGTGTCGCGTGGAGGCAGGATTGAAAGATCGGCATCTCTGATTTGTGTGCTCGGGTGGTCGCGTGGTTGATTGGTAGATACTACTTGGGTAGCGGGTGATGGGGATATGTCAGTTTTGCAAGGGAAGAATGAATGTAACGTCTCGATACCTGATTCGTGTGCTCGGGTTTCCTTGTTATTTGTGTCCTTGGCAAGCCGTTGATGGTCATGTTGCTGTTCAACGTCGCATTACGAAACGCGGGGGTGGGAAAAACGATCGACATACGCACTTACAATACGGCCCGGTTTCCCTTGTATTTTTTCTTTCTTTCTCTTTTCGCTGCAGCAGGAAGGGGAGGGCGGGGGGCTGGTTGGGCCCTTTTTTGTTTTTTTGGTAACAAGCTTCTGGGGGAGGCTTCTGCGGAGAGCTTTTCCACGTATGAGGATGGATGTCGGTGCCGACCCCGCAAGAAGCCAAGACTGATACGAAAAGGTTAATGAGGGTGGGAAGAAGATGGGCCTAGGATGGGGTGCCTGAGGAGGAAATTCGGTTCGGGTGCTACAACTCCGACTTTGGAGGTGTTGTTGGTGGAGGTTGTTTTTTGCCGGTGGGGGTTGCTGGGGTTTGCGAGGTTTAATCGTAGAGTTTGAATGTATATATACTGGTGTTTTGGGAAGGTGATTCTATCTCTTGAGTTCTGGGGCACCCCAGTTCCTTAAATCTAAGGAGCAAAACCTTTTCGAACGACTCCTGCAAAATGGCTCCGATAGTCGCAGAAGCGGGTGAAGGCATCATCGAGCGCATAGTCGCAGAGGACAAGGTGCGATGGTGGAACAAACCGAATCTTCGAAGGCTGTATCTGCTTCTTGTTCCGTTTTGTCTCTTCATTGAGTCGACGTCGGGATTTGATAGGTAATTTCCAGGTTCGAGAGATGTGTCTTTTTGGTTAACTGGTGGTAGCTCTATGATGAACGGTATGCAAGCACTAAGTTACTGGAAGGACTACTTCAATCATCCCAAGGGAGGCCAATTGGGACTGCTGGTCGCATGCTACAACATCGGCGCTATTTCGAGTATTCCTCTTGTTTCTCTCGTTTCCGACCATCTGGGTAGAAGAAAGAGTATCATTGTGGGATCTTCGATTATGATCATCGGAGCAGTTATGCAGGGATTGTCAAGAAATTGTAGGTGAAGGCAGATACATGCTTTGCGCTGTTGGTATGTTTGCTAATACTCTAATAGTGGCTATGTTCGTTTTTAGCCGCATTTTCCTCGGTCATGGTATCGTATACGCCATCATCTCAGGTGCTGCACTTCTGGGCGAACTTGGTCACCCGAAAGAACGACACTTCCTTGGTAGCATGTTCAATGCCTTTTTTGGAGTTGGCTCAGTTCTCGGTGCAGGTATTGTTTTGCGTACAAGACTTATCCCGAATGACTGGTCCTGGCGTCTTCCGTCTATCCTCCAGGCCGCGCCATCCGTTATCCAACTCATATTTGCGTTTACCGTACCAGAGAGTCCCAGATGGCTGGTATCGAAAGACCGAAGCGAGGAAGCGCTCGAGATCCTGATCAAGTACCATGCCGAAGGTGATGCTTCCAACGAACTGCCACACGTCGAACTTGCCGAGATTCGCAAAGCACTCGAGATCGAAAACGATTCACGTCAACGCGGATGGGCAGAACTTTTCCAAACAAAAGGCATGCGACACCGTGCTCTTGTTGCTGCTGGCCTTGGCATCTTCGTCCAGTACAGCGGAAACAACCTCATCAGCCAGTACCTGGTGCCCATTATGGAGAAAATCGGCATTGAAGACAGTCACACTCAACTACGCTTTAATCTCGGATCAGAAGCATGGGGTTTCCTTATGGCCCTCGTCATGGCGTCTATCACACCTCGATTCCCCCGACGAAGAATGTACCTACTGTGTGCGAGCTGTCTCTTATGCGTCTACACTGCATGGACCATTGCACAAGCTCGCAATCGCATCACGGGCTCAAAAGAATCAGGCATTGCAGTCCTTGCCATGATTTTCCTATACAAACCCTCTTACAACATTGCCTACAACGCACTCACATACGTCTACATGGTTGAAATCTTCCCCTACTATGTCCGCACAAAGGGTCTTTCTTGGTTCCAGCTATTCAACAGATGCGCAGTCATGTTGGGCTCGTTCACAAATCCCATCGGACTCGAAGATCTCGACTGGAAGTTTTTGTTCGTTTACATTGGGCTACTGAGCTGCGAGATTGTCTTCATCTACTTCTTGTTTCCAGAAACATATGGTAAGACGTTGGAGGAACTTACTTTCTTGTTTGAGAGTGAGAAGCAAGATCGTGAGAAGCTGGCTGCAACTACGGCAAAGATTCTTGGACAGGGTGATGGTGTCACTGAGCTTCATGAGATACCGGAGAAGAAGGCGTAGAAGGTTTTGCATGGAGGGGGCTGGTTTGGACCCGGAATGGCTGGGATAGGCATGGTCACGTGCTGGTCTCGTAAAGGCCGTTGCGTTTAGCGCCTGGGAAGTGGATGCGGAGGAGGCTGATAGTTTATCTGATCCTTCAGGAATGTTTGAAACGACCTAATGGCGAGATTAGAGGGTGCTGCAGATGCGTTGGTTTATGCTTTGCAAGTGTGTTTGTTGTTGCTCCACATGATGATCCCGATATCCACTCGGACTAGAGCTCCCCAAGTTCCCCGCGTTGGATCTAGATACGAAGCAGGGGCTTTGGATGATGAGATGTTTTGTTTCAGTTTGAACGGTAGCTCTAGTAAACCGTAAGCATGTGCTTTGTAAGCTTCACGACTAACTACTTCCTCCAAGATCAACTACGGGACTCGCTTACTCCAAACGAGCTAGCAGCTATGATATGATTACAACATGGCGTACTCTACGACCACACAGCGTACTTCCTTTATCGCCCGCCGGGCTAACTGACCTTTGTCTTGGACAACGTAGAAGTATCTAATAAACATTCTGCCGTCCAGACCCATGTACAACCATGCAATATGGTGGCGTCCCAAACGATAGCCTGAAGCTATTGTCATCTGATATGTCTCAAAACCAGCCATCCAGAAAGTGAATGAAGTTAGTCTGGCGCTCAGTTTTCTCCATTTGTCTCAAGACCGAAGCCATTCAGGATGATGTATCAATAATTCCTTCATGTGACCATGATATCGATTGAAGTCTGGCGGCTACGAGAAAGAGATCCCGACTGACCCGGTCATCGAAGCAGTCTACTGAGCGAATAATAATGATGCCAAGTGAAAACAAGGATAAGCAAGTGAACGATTTTCTAGTGAACGTACCAAATCGGATGCATGTCGATGGATAGCCGCGACCCAACGGGCTGGGTTGGTCCTGCGCCACTGTTGGTACACGTGTCAGAGCTACGATATATCGAATGACAAACTGAGCTTCAAGCCATGGTGGTATCAGTTATCCGGCCAAGTGTTGGAAGTAGATGAGAGCTGACGTTGAACCTGGTGTTACTACTACACCATTTCTAGATATGCTTTTTGCTTTGAAGGCTTCCATCCAAACCATGGCAATCAACTACTTCAGCACCAAATGAACCATCACGTGAATTGTACTACATGCATGCACGTGCGATGCACTTTGCACAGAAATAATAAATGTACGATGGAAGGTATGCAGAATGTTCGGAAAATAGCGACTAGACGACGTGTCTATATTTTCTCTGAGCTGTAATTGGCCGCTATTTTTAAAGATGTGGGGTGGTCGGCTCCGCGCTTAACGATAGCGGGACCCCGCTATCGTTATCGTGACCCCCAAAAAGTTTGGAAACAAGACCGTCATGGCCGCCTTCGAGACGAATCAACCCACGAAAATTCATGCGATAACCTCTGAGACTGGAAAAACTCATCTTCATTTGCTTGTTCACCAGATGTAACACGCCTCTTCAATTTTTCTGGCATTCGCGTTGGTTTCAAGACATGGTGAGGCTCGAAGCGCTGATATAACTGTGCCACAATCCTACATTAACGTGACCTCATGGGGCCAAAACTAAGAATATGCCTACTTGCATGTTGTTTTTAATACCACGGCGGCAAACAAGAATACGCTAGGCTAACCATGCGGCCACGCCAGCGGTTATACACCCGCTCTGTACGGCTACACCCTCACCGGTGCGTCGGCATGACAGCTCCCGAAGCCTACGCCGCACGCAGGTGTCAAGGCAACTGCCCTCAGCCGCCTATCTTGGCATGCTTTGCTGGAGGTTGGGGACGGGTCCTTGCGCCTAGCTCGTGCTCTGAATGGTGGATGGCTTCGGTAATGCACCGATTCCCAGAACCAAGGCATAGTTTGTATGTACGCCGCAGTAACAGCCATGTTTGACGTTTCTTGGATGGTCCAATCATATGCATGACTATTGGAGGCTTATACTACAGCTCGGTGTTGTTATAGTAGTACCTGAAGGTAGCTACTGGGAACCATTCCACAGCTTCCACCTTAGCAGGCATCTCTCCAGTCTGCATCATAGAACCCCGCCATTTTCTTTCCTTTTTACTATTCACTCAAGTAGCCCATCTTTAGTGGCTCTTTTTAATGCCATACCCGATTATCATTCCGGGTTCTTCTACACAAATGTCTCAACCACAGAAGAGTCCCATGCACTGGTCCGCCTTTCCCGACGTCCCAATATACCTCGACACCGGGAACAATGGACGAAACATGGGAAGAACATATGGAACTACACCAACAACACCAACAACACCAGAGATCATTCCACAAAATCGACCAACGTTCTTGAGTCCTGCACATGCAAATGCAGTTCCCGTCAGCCCTGTCGAGCCGAGCCCAACCACCACTATCGAAACTTCAAGCCATCGCTCAATGGTCTGGCCAATCCCTGAGCCTCCACCAGAGGTTGTTCAACAAAATCAAACAAGACGTCCACTTCTACGGTTCTTTCCCACCGACCGCCCAAGACTTCGGCTTGAAGGGCTTGGTGTCAACGCACCAATGCAATATGATCCTGAGAGGGCCGATAGCAAGCACTCGAGCATACCCAACTCAATTATACACAACAACGGTCTTGGTATCCGCGATGGCCCACCCCATGCACCTCATATATACATCCAGCCTCCGCCTGTGGAGAACGAGAAGTCCGAACCAGCTCCGAATATCGCACAGCGCATCGAAGAAAAGCTGTGGCGATGGAACTCGTCCGGCAATGTCGTGGAGCGATGGATGCTGGAGATTGTTAGCTGGCTCATCAGCGCTATATGCATGGGAGCCATCGTCGCCGTCCTGATCGTACTCAGGGATCAGCCCGCCAATAAATGGCCATTTGACAACATTGGCTTTACTCTAAACGCTTTTGTCTCCATCCTCTCTCGAATCGCTGGTGCCGCACTTCTTCTCCCAGTTGCGGAAGCCCTAGGCCAGTTGAAGTGGAGCTGGTTCATCAAGGGTGATTCAAAGAAGATGTGGGACTTTGAGATGTTCGACAATGCATCAAGAGGTCCATGGGGTGCATTACTGCTCCTCATACACACTCGTGGGAAGACTATCGCCGCCCTCGGAGCCCTTGTAACAATATTCTGTCTTGCTCTGGATCCTTTCTTCCAGCAAGTCGTTAGCTTTCCCGAGCGTTGGACGTTGCAGAATGCAACTAGCTCGATACCAAGAGTCATTCGATATGAACCGCACTATCCTGCAGATTTCATAAATGGCGAAGTGGCCATTCAATTCGACCAAGATATCATGGCGGTTGCGGATACATTTTTCCTCGGTAACGGCACCCAAGCAATACCGTATGGAAATGGTAGCCGCCCCGAAATTCCACTGACATGCCCAACGAGTAAATGCACATGGCCCTCGTACGAAACTCTTGGAATGTGCAGCCAATGCGTCGATGTATCACAGCTCCTGACGTTTACATGCATATTTACGCAAGTTGATTGGACATCCAAGCTCAATGCGAATGTTTCATCATATCCTAATATGACCGTGTGCGGCCACTTCCTCAACGCGACATCTGAAACACCAGTACTGATGTCTGGGTACATGGTTGACGATAAAGGCGAGCCTGTCGGGGAAGCTTTATTGATGCGCACCCTGCCACTTGTGACGAACCCGGAACGACAGTTACTCTGGGGTGGATCAATCAACTTCAAGGACATCCGGAATCCCATTGCAGATGTTCTGATCTCCAGTTCAGTTGATCGGGCTCACGTCTACTCGAACCATACCCCAGCACTCCACGAATGTATGGTGTCATGGTGTGTAAAATCCATGGAATCATCATACTTGTCGGGAATCTATCATGAAAATGTTGCGACATCTTTCTACAATGACACTAATGACGGTTCTGCATGGAATAGTACGTTCGATCCAAGCGACGGTGGTTATTGGATTGATTACCTTGAGAATATAACCATTTCCACGCCATCTACCAACCCAAATACCACCGAGTACGACTGGGGTGTCAACTCAGAAACAATGATCTTCACCGTTGAGGTTTTTGATCGCATTTTTCCTGCATTCACAACTGCTGCAGATGATAAAAGTACTCCTTTACTGAGGTGGAGGACTGGGTCTTTCGAAGAAGTTCGAACTAGGGCACCTGGTTTCAACCCGTGGCTGTCTCCCAACAATATCACGCACCATATGGAACGAATGACGGAATCGATAACAAATGTTATTCGGTCTTCCTCGAGCAATGAAATGATCCATGGCGAGGCATTTGAAAAGGACGTATACGTTTCAGTCCGTTGGGCATGGCTGTCTCTTCCGGTCGGGTTACTACTTGTCAGTTTTGTTTTCCTGTTAGCAACGGTGGTCAAATCTGCAGCAGAAACGGACCAAGTGGGCGTTAGGAAAAACTCTGCTATTGCAGCACTACTATATGGCCTTCCCGATCACTACCAAAAACGCCTCGCGAAGCCCGACCCCAAGATGACCCCAAGAGCTAAGGCTAAAGATTTGAAAGTAAAATTATCCCCAACTACAGGATGGAGAGTTTCCGGCAACGTTTTCACCCCAGTAACTCCAACCATCCCGAGGAACCTACCACCGCCAGGGTGGATCTGATCTCTCCCTCATTAAATCAAAGTATTATTCTCTTTCCCAAAATTCGGTTCCGAGATTAGAGAGCATCACTTGCTTGCACCACCAGGCTTTTTCTTGTATGCCCTCTTGCTTGCACCGCCAGGCTTCTTCTTGTATGCCCTCTTGCTTGCACCGCCAGGCTTCTTCTTGTATGCCCTCTTGCTTGCACCGCCAGGCTTCTTCTTGTATGCCCTTTCGTCCAGACTAACAGGAATATCTTCACTAGAAGTGTCATCCAACGTTTCGTCTAGCAACTCAATCCCGTCCTCGTCCTCGTCCCTCGCCTCCACTTCGACTGCTTCATACAATGAAGTCTCGCTCGGGATGGCTTCGACCAATGGCTCTCGCTTGAAAAGATCTCGATAAAGCCGAGCGATCAAAGGCCCTCGTTGTTCGACCGCAACGTCATCACGCAGAACAACCTGTACAAACGGTCAGCACGAGTAATCAATCATCAACAGGAATGGGTGATGTACATTGCTAGCGGGTGTAGGCATAGCCACGATGGGCATCGCCAGAGATCCAAACAGGAAGAGATTGCGAACGTGCATGATGCAGTCGGGAATTAAGTTCTGTCGCTGTTGGATATCCCCGGATTTCAGGCTGGTAGGTAATGGCCTGGAAAGAGAAAGACGTTGGCACAGCCAAGTAAGAATGTAATACAAAGGAGTGGTAGAATCTTGGTTATCTTCCTCTGATGTTGGCCTTCAGTTGTGGGATCTGTCGATGAATTTATTCACAGTGTCAGATGCAAGACAACAAGAGTCAACCGACATCACATTACATGCCCATTTCCACCTTCCATCCACGGCGCTTCAACCCGCAGCGACCTTCTCGACGATAACCGCCTTTGAGGCCACCGAGGCGACGCGGCGCGCATGGAACGAGCGTACACTGTGGTTCTGTCATGCGCATGTTGCGCGGTCATTGGAGGAGCGATGTGAGGGCATAATCTCTCGTACACCAATTCGGCAAGGTGAAACGCAAGAGCCAATGCAGCTGGAACACAAGGCGTTAGGCGAGACTTTGTGCATGCCTGGTGATGCGATGTGGAGGAGCGAAAAATTGCCTGGCATTCTCATCACATTGAGTTGTCACATTGGAAGCGCTGAAAGGGCACACTACAAGGCAATCCTGTAAACGTGCGATATCTGTAAGTCTACATATTTTACCTACGAATTCCTAGTATCGCAGAACGACTTCTAACCAATCGATAGATGTTATTGATGTGACGTGGCTTGGCGGCGTTTTGCAACCCGATCGAAGACAAAATGATTGGCTTTCCGCAGTCGGTACCTTACGCCAATCAACCGTTCTCGCGACCTAGTCACAACTCTTCGACGCACGTGATGTGCATCAGCGCTACGCTTTCTTCTATACCTTTGGCGGAAATTCACAGAACTCCAATTCACAATGTGATTATGAGAGTTCTAGTGATGATGTTGCTATAGCGTTCTGTAGTTCTTGAATTGGTGGCGTCTATACCCCTGTTTGGCATTCCCAGTGAGTGGGACTTTCCTTGATGATGCAATCATCTTATTGTACAGTACCTAGCAATCTTGTTGTAAAACATCAGCAAATTTCAATGAGACCTATTCAGTTTACTTGGCCTGTTCAAGCACAACTTCGATAACAGATACAGCGTTGATTGTGACATTGCAAAGACAAGACTCAGGTATGTATCAGCGGAGTTCCGGGGTAGACTGGGGAGATGAACCAACCAATCACATATCCCGGTTAAGCGCCCAATCTCAACACTGACGTTACCAGGCGTGCTACCCTGATGTTTGAGCGGGACACTGACATGAACGTAAACCTTATCGAAGACCTCATTCATGCAGCTCCATTTCATCTTCACGTCAATTACAATAACCTTACCTACATCCATGCAGTGCATGTCTACACAAGTTTCTGAATATCATGCGCAATCTATCACAGTGCCTATGCAATGTGATATTGACTACACTTCGGTTCGGATCTCCACCAGTCCCAGTACCAAGGTTTTCATCGGTGTCCCTGTACTTGGCCAGTTTCTGGGTCTTGTGTGTTCCCATACGGCAGCTCTCTTGGCTGACCCGATTCCACATGGTGACAGCGTTTTTGGGAGCCACCTCATATCGTTCTGCATACACTTGCAAAATATTCAATAAGAACATCCATATGTACTAAGCACCTCTAGGAATCATGTAGCCCTGACTTATCACCTGACTCTTGGTAACTCCCACCTTCGTGCACCATGATACCTGTTTACTGCAGGTTTTGCGGCTCATGCATCTTCATGTTACAAGCATTCACTTTTCGCTGAGTATATACTGAAGAAATAAATATGCCATTGCTAACATGTTCAGATGTTACTATGCGCTTTCGACGCTTGAGAGGAATCGCTAATTGGTAGCAATAGAGCTTCGATCATGGCACTTTGGGCTCGCCCAAAGGACCAAAATCGACTTGATTTCAAGTGATACTTCTTTTCAGGTTACCCTCACCCTATCCATATACGATGCCTATTATGATATTGATAGCGCCATACATCTCGGTATGCTCTTTAAGTTCAGCCTCGTACGCCAGACTGGGCAGCAAATCATTTCTATCAAAACCCCGACGCTCATCGTATATTGCCAAGGGAAGAAATTCGCCTTGCGCTGTGCCTGGTAATCATGCCTCCCAATCGTACCACTTCCAGCGCTTATCTATTGGTGTAGCCCACTCCGGATCAACAGCTCACGCGGGACGGTGGTTCTACGGACACATTGCGCCACGGCGCTACCACGAGCTTCTGCTCCATGATTGGTGCAACTGCCACCCTTCCTCCCGAAGCCGCCCAACGCTCAATGTGTTGTCGAGTTACAGCGCTAAGGACATCCATGCTACAGGTCTGATTCTAAAGCCAAGTACACTTATATATCCAAATGACTGAGTCGTCTGTTCTGGATTCGCACGTATTACCCTAGGCTGTTTTTCGAAGCGCAAATCTACAGCCCGATCATCTTTGCTAGATAACGTACCGCTCGCTTACCAGTAGCCGATAAGCGCCTGGTCCTTGGTATCTTTATTCTTGCAAGAAGGTCCGCAAGTCATGGCTACGACTACCAATGATGAGCCTCATCGCCTTATTCAAAACATCACCTTCGGTCATGGATCATCTCTTCTCAAATCTTGATCAATAGTCGTTCATACGATGACAAGAGCACAAGAGGATATTTTACCCTTTACTTCCAATGAATCTCAGTTTTCATACATGCCAACAGGCGAAAGTGCACCCAGACCACCGCCTAAAATATATCGAGCTGCTGGAGACGAAAAGCGCCGGTTCGACTTTCCAGGCCGCCTCGAGCAAAAGCTTGCACAATACAATGCATCCGAAAGCACTTGGAAGCGTTGGTTGTTCGAAATCATAAGCGTAACAATAAGCGCAGTTTGTATGGGTATGACACATCGACCCACTCACTCGTATGTGTATAAACCACTAAGTGTCCCAACAGGTGCAATCATTGGGTTGCTATCTCACGTGAACAACAAATCTCTCAACGCTTGGGCTCCTGCTCTGACCGTCATTACGATTCTTTCAAAAGTGGCATCGGCAGCACTCATTTTACCCATATCAGAAGCGATCGGACAGCTGAAGTGGACTTGGTTCCATGGAAAAAAGTCCAGAGATGCATTTGATTTTGAGATCTTCGACAAAGCATCACGTGGAGCATGGGGCTCAGTCATGCTCCTGTGTCGTACAAAGGGCAGGTCTCTTGCTGCACTGGGCGCTCTTTTGACAATCCTTTTATTGGCAATCGATACCTTTTTCCAGCAAGTGACCGATTTGCCAGAGCGATGGAAAATCGAGGGCGAAAGCTTCATTCCACGCATTGTTCGTTACGATCCCACTGTTGAAAATCAATACGAGGCTGAAATCGGCGTACCAATGGCGGTAACAAATAACGAATTGAGAAGGGGAATGGTCCCATTTTTCTACGATCAGAATGGTACCCGTCCGCTTACGACGGGAAATGCTACACAAGCCGAGATACCGCTTGTATGCCCTACAGGCAGGTGCGAATGGCCACCTTACGAGACCTTGGGGGTTTGCAGTGCTTGTGAAGACATCTCACACCTCCTTGAATACGGTTGTCTGATGACGAAAATGGACTGGATCAGGGAAGCAGTTGGCCCTGATTTGAACTACACGGCGCCGAAAGGTACGTATACTCGTGTTTTAGTTCTTTCTTGTGTCAAACAATTTGAGAGGTCATCCCTCTCTATTGGACAAAAATAGCACACAGATGTTTCGCAATTGACCTTTCACTCGTCGCTAACTGTTTTACAGATGCCGCCTGTGGCTACTTTATAAACGCAACCAGCGATGACCCTATTCTTATGTCAGGCTTCCGAGTTTCCAACTTCACCGACCCTGTACCGGGTGAAACGCTTCTAATGCGTTCCTTGCCGTTGGTCACCAGTCTGTTCAGGGAAGCTCTCTATGGTAGTGCAACCATCAATTTCGAACATATCCAGTATCGTATACTCGATGCGTTGATAGTGAGCTCAGCAGACGGCACCGCTGAAAGCGTCTACAAGAAAGAGCGACCTGTTGCTCAAGAATGTATGCTAACTTGGTGTGTCAAAACCCTCCGCTCCTCATACCATGATGGAGATTACAGAGAAGAGGTACAGGAGGTGTTCATAAATAATACCAAGGCAGATTTTCCATGGTCAATCGAACATATTGCCAACTCGGAGATAACGGCACAAGACTTTCATCCAAATATCAGCATCCGTCCTCCGTCATTACCAGAAAACATGCCGGCCTTTGGAGTTTCCAACGAGACTTTCTTCGATGTAGCCTTTATCCTCGATGAGATTTTTCCATCCATGATTACAATCTCCAATCCAACAGCGCAGCAATTTATCAAGATATTTGCTAGCCACACGGACAAAGCCAAATGGCGTAGCTTTCGATTCAGTCCTTGGATTGCGCCGAACAACGTTGCTGTTCACCTGGAACGAATGGCCAACTCTATCACAAACGTGATCAGATCCGATACGGGCAGCAACGAACTTATACCCGGTACCGCCTACGCGCGAGAAACATATGTTGCAGTGCAATGGGGCTGGCTCGCGTTCCCATTAGCAATGCTCATCCTCAGTATTGTTTTTCTAGTTTCAACAATCAGGAAGACGTCGAGTGATAGTTACGAAGATCTCGGCACATGGAAGACCTCAGCTATGCCGGCGCTAATGTACAGCCTGCCAAAGGACATACAAGAAGGAGTTGTATCGACAACTCGCCCGAGAGTGATGAGAGGCAAACGCGCGAGCAAGGTTCGGATCAGGCTTTTGCCGAAACAAGGCTGGAGAGTTTCTGGTCAAATTATTGCGAGGCCACCACCTCCACCTGGTTTCTTTTAATGTATATATATGCATGATAGACGATTTACCACGTAACGATTAATGTTCACGCTCTCTGATAATATAAAGATATTTTCCAAATCCCATATCTGATATTAGAGGCCGGCAACTGACATCAAGACCCGAGATGCAGGACAAAATAGGGCTGATGCCCGTTGTCAGTCATGTTCGTACTGAAGCTTTATTGTGAGTAGATACTTTCACCTAGATCTTGCCTTGCCTCGCTTCACAAAAGAAAGCTGACCCAGATTCATGGCCCGAGATTCCTACCCTTTCCCGAAGTGAGGGGCGTACATTCGGCGTGATGCGTAGCCATACCAGAGCGCCAACAGCGAGGCTACGATATGCACACGATGACGAAGCGCACCGTCAGCCTCCCAATGACGGACAGCAAGGCTCTGTCACTTCAGTATGGCCAAAATTCAGCGTCAATCGGCGTGATTTAGCTTGTCCCGTTATCATTATGTCCAGGGCCAAGGTATTCCCAAGTCTAAGAACGCTGCCGCGTTACCGCTCGTTCCTTAATATGACGTCATCTCATCCGGTAGCAAGGCAAGACATTTTGCTCAAAAGATCAAAGGCGACCCACAATCGAAGATCAGATTGTTGAGGCAGGATTGATTGGAGGTTGTTGTTCGGTACCCGATGACACGCTACGACACCACAATGCTCTTACCAAGACGCGTCTCTCACTTCACCTCCGGATACGCATGCCGGGCACAGACTCTAGATAAATTCTATAAGTCGTGGGCAACTGTCTTAGATTTCGGATTTGATTGCACCCGGCGAGATTGTTGTAGCTTCAGTATTGCAGGTGCGCGATGGTGGATGGTGGTGGCTGACGAGCGACGGGTGTCGATTGGTGCCGCCCACCAGCCACTTCATCAGCCACCGTCACGCATCTTGATAAGTGTGCCTTCTCTATATACTCCTACGAAAGCGTACTCTAACGTCCCAGAAAGCACTGCACCAGGTGGTTCACAATACTGATCCGCAGCAAACCTCCCCTCAAGCCGACTGAACCATGGACGGGACATGCCAACCTCCCACACATCAACAACGAGCGAAAACACCTTGCTCAACCTTGCATAACGATTGAACAAGAACTGCACAACGTTCAATACATTGCTAAGCGGCACTTTGTAATAGATATTCAAAGCAAAGAGCTGGCTTCTCAGTGCACCCTGCATGGCGGCGTGATTGAGATCTGCATTTGGATACACCAAACCGCCATTGCCCAAACCGAGATGCTTCTTACGGCAGGGAGGAAACTCGGAGAGATCGCCTCAGCTTCCCTCAAAGTTCCTGCCTCAGAAGTGTTGGGCTAGTTGAACTGACACCGGCTCGATGACTCACAAGCCATATGTGACTTGGAGATCTTTGATAAAGCATCGCGGCAGCGTGGGACGCTGCATTGCTCCTGTATGGCACCAAAGGCCGCTTTTTGGTTGCATTAGGGGCTATCCTAATCCTGTTGCTTCGTATGATTGACGTATTCTTCCAGCAAGCAGTCGCACCTCCGGACAAGTGGTCATCGCATGAGATACCCGGAATTGATGCTGGTTGTCCAAGGCTACCTTTGCAGGAACAGAATGAAAGTAGCCCCATGTGGCAATAGAAGCCTTCCGAATATTTTATTTTCCTGCCCCAAAGTAACTTTACTTGGCCGTAATATGAGACTTTTGCTATTTGAAGCTCCGGCGACGTTGTTAGCGACCTACTCGACATCACCTTTGCTTGGCTCAATACTGAGATAAATCAGAGCACCCAGGGAAGGACCGTTTGACGAAGAGCTCCATTCAAAGGACCAGGTGTGAAGACATTTTTGAACATCACATTATCGCAGCCAATTATTCACTCGACTAAAGATAGCATGAGAATAATGAAAACGATGAAGCCTTACTTCTCAGGACCTTTCCCTTCACAGCTTCTATGACCAGAACCGCTACTAGGGCGTCCGTTCAGTAGTCTCCAAAAATATACGCAACCCTATTCTCGATGCTCTAATCGCCTCTACACCGGATAACCTAGAAAGCGTCTATGCAACGGGACACGGTCACGGCACGAATATTTATTTTCAAGGTGCGTAGAGGTTATGAAATGAGTATATGATCTTGTTCTCACGCTCATTTTCTTGGTCGCGACTATGATGAGAACCGCGAAGGATACGCAAACGGGGATATGGAAGACATCAACTATGCTGATGCTGATGTGAAGTTTGCCGAAGGAGGCTCAGAGGGGACTGGGTCCACCTTCCTCGCGGGGTGGGGTGAACGAGAGGTGTAGGAAGGTGAGGATCATGTTGATGCCGGGGAGGGGGGTGGAGAGTTTCTGGCGCGAATTATGGTAGTGCGTCGGTGCAGGTTCCGAAGCCTGCGGTGGGTGGGCCTCATTGGTGGGTATGATACGAAGTGACCTGGCGAATCCTAGTTTTCTCTTCAGAAGTGTAAACCATGTACCTTTTTGTACATAATCTCTTCCAATTTCGAACCACTTTCTCACATGAATATTCTTCTGCACATGTGCAGTTAAGCTCAAGGCCACTGATGAAGAAAGAAGCCTGCGTAAAAAAAACAGTCAATAAACTAAATATGAGTGACTAGAGAATAAAGAAGCGTACGAAATATTCCGTGTCCAGTCCCTTTATCCGTACAACGATTCCAACAAACGCCGTGGGGTATAATGCATAGCGCCAGCCGTACAATCCCCTTTTTCCCAATCCCTCTTCCCGATTATACACATATACAACCCTATAATTCACCTTTCCAAACTCCCGTGTCCCAAAAGTTCATTACAACAGCCTGCCAGCAGACACATCTTGTACAATTCCCCCCCTCTCTCCCACCACTTTGTTCGTACTCTTCCCACCTTCAAACCAATCTCCCAATAAGCAAGCTCCCATCACTCTCCGTAGCCCTGAGCTCATGATTCCGATACAACGCGTGCACCGGTCTAGTCAATTCCACATTACCCTGGCTATCATAGCTGGGATGTCTGGAATACGAAGCCTCGCTCGCTTCCGGCGGATACAAATGAATCGACGGCGTCTCTCTCGCCCTCTGGTTCGACGACATCTCTCTCTCCATTCGGTTCGACTTTGACGAAAAGAACGATCCGAATCTCGGCCTCGAAGATCTCGACTGGCTATTCTGCGTAGTACTAACCGACGGCGTACGCAATCTTTCCAGCATATTCGATTCCATAGCCTCTTCTCGCGACATGGATCGCGAGCGCTTGTTTGCGGCACGGCCAGTACGGGACATGGAGCGGCGCGGCGCAGTGGTATCTGCTGCAGAAGTAAATTTTTGTGCGATGATGTCGTCGAGCATGGATTTGAAGTCATCCAGGAAGATGGTGTCCGATGCGCATTTGAAAACGAGGGCGAAACGCCAGTAGGGATTTATGCCGCTGCTGGCTGATATTTTTGCTGCGCTGATGGCAGCGTCGGTGAGGACGAAGATGATGGAGAGGATCATGCAGGCTAGCATTACGCTGAAGCGGCGGTTAATTTTGATCAATGTCCACAAGCTAAATGTATATGTCTTTTTAATGGCGTTGATGAGTTTCCAGGTTGTAAAGATCCACCACGGGTCACGGACTAGGGCTTCCCAAGGCCGCGTACGGAGGTTGACTCTGGATCCTGTTGAGAGTTGGTTAAAGTAGGCAAAGTTGGACCAAGCTTCGACGATCCAGAAGGGTTGCACGCAGAGGAGAGAGATGATGAAGAATCGAGAGCCCCAGAGTGGGAGGAATGGCCGGATTTTGAGCCAGGCGACGACATTGTGCAGGAAGTAGGAGATGAAGAGGAGCGTGGCGGTGGATGACAAGTACCATCCATAGTGCGGGTCCTCGAAGAAGATAAAGGTTCCGTGCCAGATTGCGAGGAGAAGCTTTGGATATCAGAACGTGCTTCAGACTAAAGACAGGGTTTGGTCTCACCTCGAGTAGTATGAGTTTATGGAGCAAGATTCCCGATCGGTAGTTGCAGAGGACAATTAATATGAGAACTATGAAGCTGCCCACGTTATATCCCTGTGCCCATGCTTCTAGGAATCCTCCTTCAAGAGTCATGCTGGCTCGCGTGGGTGGTGAAGTGCGGGTTGTAGCTGGCTCGGGCCACCGCTTGCTCATAGCCAGAAATTCGCCATTGATGTTGCTGACCGGCGCCATGATTGAAGTCACCGTTAAATATTAATATGAGCTGTGTCCAGCACTAGAGCCATGTACGGTGGTGCGGGTGCTACGCGATCTCTTTCCAATGTCGCAGTGCCGACGTTCTCGGGTGAGGAGCGCACAAAAGAGTGAATTAACAGCTGATGGGTAAAGTAACCCGGGGATCAATTTTCTTTGCATACGGTGAATGTGCTGCAATGTGGGGACATCCTGGAGTAAATGCCACACTCAACAATAGGCCAGGCTGTAGTGTGGCGGTCGAAGAGCGGTCTGGCAACGGACAGAGCGAGGCTGTCGAAAGTGCTGACTGCAGCGTGCATCTGAGTGGACGCATGCGATACTTCTGCCATTGCAACGGGCAAGCCATCTTGTAAGATCTGACCAAATTATTGCGGAAACGGCGTTTCCGTCCAGCTTACCCGCCGCATGCGCATGCCAGCAAATGAGGTGCGGCGTATGCGATGCGTTGTCGATCGGGTGTGATGTCAGTCGTGGCTGAGGCGTGGTACGTAGAGACGGCCGGAAATAGTTTGACACGACAGCCGAAAGCCCTCTTTTGACTCATTAATATGTATGTTGGCGAATTTTCTTTCAAGCCTCACTTGCTAACCTGCCCTCCACGGCCAGTTGATTTTACAAAAACACTTCGTGGGCAGTCACTATCTTAGGTGAAACGTCATCGGTGTAAGCGTATTCTTGACGCAACAATATAGGTAAACGAGGTGAAGGCCCCATGCCGTGTCCGGCTATGAGGTAAGCCATGGCGCGTGATAAACATTCAAGCCGTTTGGCCAAAGATTGAACCGGGTAACGGAAAGGGCAACCCCTAGACATTTCAATACATCATGTCAGAATTCGGAACATCGGATGCGTATACAGTATGTACAGCCTGTGTGCCGCTATTGGCTTTCAAGGACCCTCTTGGCACCGTCACTGATGCGCTTAACCTCAACATGGCCCTTCTTAACCACGTCTTCCATTAACTTCTTGGCCTTTTGGATATCATCCGGGAGCACTTCGCGGTTGACGTCGTACTTTCGGAGCTTCTTGTTGTGTTCCTGCCGGGCCTGTTGTATGAGCTTGTCAGCACGCTCGGCAGCCTTGACAGCCGACTCGACCGCTGCACGACGTGATTCTCCAGTTGGGGGCGGCAGAGGGACCTGGATGGTTAGAGGATTGGAGGGTTCGGGGGCGAGAGGTGTGAGAGAGTGTGGTGAAGCGGCAATGGCGGTTGTTATAGGCTTGATGTGCTGGTGAATGTTAGCCTGAACATGATACAGTCGCATACCACGGATGCTGTCGGAACATACCCCTTCCTCTCCGCAGATGACATTCAGTACTCTTCCTCTTGGAACAACTTGGGCAATATCTCCCAACCTTACAGTCTCTTTGCCATGTCCAGCCGTGCCCAATTGCACCTTCAAGCTCTCTACGATATCCGGGTTGAGCTTCCCTCCGCTGCGTAGCTGACTCAGCTCATGCGTGAGCTTCTCAATTGCTTTGAGTATCTGCGACTCCAGCCCAGAGACGTCGTAGGCTTCATCGGTGGGGGTTGGTGCAACACCTTTGTTCACTGGTGGGTTCGAGTCGGTTCGGGCGTGTGATCTATTCGCTTTACCCGCCTTTTTCTGCAGCTGCGGGTTTGAGGAGAACCCGCGGGCGGTGTGCGAAGAGCATTGTGGTGTTGTGAAGCGGAGAGCAGGCCTAGGTGGTGTGAGCAGGGCGGAACTTTCATGTTTGCGCCAAGCAACATTGGAGCTTACAGAATGCGGCCTGGCGCCTCAATGAGCCTCAGTGATGTGCGAGAGGTGCCATGTAAGCTGTACCGTAGGGCTACGCGTGAAATGGCAAGCTGTGACATGGTGATGCGGTTTTGACAGTGGTGGATGGTTGCTACTACACATGCTTGGGGAAGCACAGACAATTAGCATGCGGCGGGAACAACGTCATCGCGCCGAAGCAATTCCTCACGAGATCAACTATGTCCTCATGGAAGATACTGGTATTATCGTACCGAGAGAATCATTGTTCACATAGTGGCATGGCCATGCAATTTATATTACCCCATCATCCCTCCTAGCCTCCACCTTCTGCTGCAACCGTCAACAGTTCTAACAGTGTGTGCCTCTTCTCCTTTTCACTCCGCATCATGCACGTCGCTGTAGCCATAAACACTTGGTACAGCGTACTTTTTCTCAGTCTCAGTACTCTCTCATTCCTCATATTCTCCTCCAATTGCCCCTCGTCAGAACTTAAGTCGAGCATTGAGGGGGCGTATGCATCGACTAAACGCAAGATTGTGTCATCAAAAAACTCCAGAGTGCCATTCTTCTTGGCTGCGATGGAGCAGGTATATTTCCCCAAACACAGCTCATTCTGTTGGTGTTTCTTGCCGTCAACGGTTGGGAGTCTGGCAACGAGCTTCAAGTGATTGAAGCGCAAGAACAGGCCACAAGCTCGCGATTCCTTGACCGAAGCTGTCCCTTTCCAGTAAAAATCAATGCCCATGTAATGGAAGTGATAGCATCGAGTATGGCGAGACAATGGACTTATCCATCGCAAGTGAACGACCTCTTCAGCTACCGCGGGTTTCTCATATTCGAGGCCCTTGACTTCCAACACATCGGGATCCGGACCTTTACCTGCCTCTCGGTTCGCTCTGACAGTGTGTACATATTCTTTTCCCGTTTCTCCCCAAAGCCTCCATCCCCTGATTTTGTAGCCCTTGAGCTTTTGTTCATCGGCTTTGAGTGCCTTCTTGTCGCCTCCATTATGGCGCCATGAGACTACGCCGCGCGGGTCAATCACACCTGGTTGGCTGATTGACGGTCCTAATTGTAACTTGTAGTCTCTCCAGAAACAACCGTCGTGTATAAGGACAGCGGGCTTCGCTGTGTACTTACTACTGCCCGTGTACAGAACTCGAGGCGGTACATGGAACGATAGGTATGGTTGCTGCATAAAGAAAGCATTTTCATCCGGCTCAACGGGGGGCAATCCGGATTTTTTGCGCTCCTGTTTCTGCAAACGCTTCGCTTTTTGTTCTTTTTGATTTGGGCCACACCATCTCTCTTTTCCCGGGTCCATCACTGGCGAAATACACTTGTGACATTCCTTCTCGGAGTATACATGAAAAGTTGATCGTGGGTTGGTGGCATTCTCAGACTGCACAGTCGTCTCTGGACGAACGCGATTTACTTCAACCTCATCAAGTGGGGATACGGGCGTGACATCCGTCATAGGGATCTATGATATGTTAGAAACTCACATAATAGAAACAGATTTACTGATGTTTATCTACCTTTGGATCTTCCTTCTCGCGCTCAGAAATCACAGTGGTATGCTTCTGCTTTTCCATGTTTGTTTGTAATTTCTGCCGAAGCAGCGGATATCTCATTACTCAGTGTTATGTGACAGTTTTAAATGAACGGGAAACCGCTTAAAGACTTTGATATTCGTGTTGCTTGTATACCTCATGGTTAATTGCGCCAAGCTTTGTTGTGGAGGCTGAGCTGCTCGCATTGCTCGTATCGGAACATTCATACTGGTCGTCCAATCAACACAACAACTGCTCAAAGGGCCCAGGTGCAACGTGATAAATCTATTGGAGGCGGTATCATGTGGACATATGGGAAGGAAATAGAGAGCCCTTTTCGAGTAGTTCGCAAGGCAGACTTCGAAAAACCCAAAGCCATCCCTGGTCTTACTACCCGAATCTGAGACTTGGTTTCACCAAGATCCAATCAACAAACTATTCTCCTACCGCAAAGCCTAGTGCATCTGTGAGTCTCTCTTGACCGTCATGATTGCCATGAAAAGTTGCATGGCTAGAAGTTGAGGGTTGGTAGCAGTGAGGTCCCGTACTCCTGTTCATGGTTTGGCGTAACGTGGACCCACGTCATTTTTCGACGGAACTAACAAGTTCACATTAGCAGCAAGTAATGAGCGGATGACAGATAGCTTAAATGTAAACTAGTGTATTAGATGTAAATAAGTGGGAGGCTCAATCGCCCGCGGGAGAGCCTCGGCAGAAATCCACTATCGATAACGACGACGCGCTAACCTTTGAACTTATCTTCATGACGTGAGAGATGCAATGTTTAGAGTTACTTTGCATTCCGATCCATTCCTTCGCCACGATACGGCCCATTGCTGAAGTTCCCTGTATGCCCGTATCCAAGCTGCCCAGAAGATATATTTGTGCAGGCTCCCTGCGCACAAAACGAAGACCACATGTCTTCGCCCCAGTTCGAGCCGTCGCGGGCGGCAATGTAAGGTGGCATGGACAAGCGGCGACCCAGGACAAGGAGCCCAACGATGGTGGCAATCGCATTGGGGATCTAGAAGAGAGGGGTTCAATTGGGAAGACTGGAGAAGAGAAGGAAGAGGGAGCTCTGACCCGGCGACTGCGAGACATGAGCGAAGAAGCCTTGGTGTCTGGTGGACATGGCGCAATCAAAGCTGTTGAAGAAGCTGGATTCAGTCCGGATCTCAAGGCACAGTTGGAGCAACGCATTGCCGCCGCCAACCTCAGATCGTCTGAGGCAGAGCTTCCCGCCTCTGCATCTCGCCACACGCGCGACCTTGCTACTGCCAACGCATGGAGTGGCACTGAATCTATCCACGATGCCAGTTTGCGCATGCTGAACGATGCCCACAAGCCCATGCGACTGGGCCGCCCACCAAAGATACCTGGTGTACAACCACCACAGTCGATCGATACCGGTCACAAGCGCGGCAAGGGAGGCAGTGGGTTGCGGCTGGCGAATGCTCGCGACAGGAGCTTGGTGTATACGACATTGGTGGAAAACGGAGACATCGACGCTGCAGATCGTGAGAAGCGGCTCCAAGAACTTAAGGATCGATTCGAACCTGGTGCACGCGCCATTGTCCCTGGAACGATACAAGGCCTTGCTTCGCTTGCAAATAAGAGAATCGAGGACGCAATCGCCCGTGGACAGTTCAAGAACATCCCTCGAGGCAAAAATGCTAATGTCGAACGGGACTACAATGCATCCAGCCCCTTCATCGATACGACCGAGTACTTCATGAATAAGATTATCCAAAGACAGGAAATAGTGCCGCCATGGATTGAGAAACAACAGGAACTTACGTCAGCGACGAGGAAATTTAGAACTCGTTTACGCGCAGACTGGAAGCGACATGCGGCGCGTATGATAGCCAGTAAAGGTGGCACGCTGGTGGAGCAGGTGAGGAGAGCTGAGGCATATGCCAAAGCTGAGCTCATTTCGAATCCATTGAAGAGGAAGCAAGAAACCTTTACCACCACAAATGACGATGGTCACATGTCTCAAATTTCGTTGTCAGGAGAACTTAAAGTATCTCCACCAGCTGAAGATCCCAAATCTGAGCCAGTTATTGTGGAACGGGTAGTAGCTGAGAAGGTCACCCTTGACGCTTCTCCGGAAGCCGTAGCCCAAGATCCTTCTAGGGTTTCTGTGGAAAGTGTTTCGAAGGAAACCATGGAAGTGCCACTTAAAACTCCGGAAGCAACAGTGCCTCCAGCGTCACATCCTTTCCGGGATCCAGACTGGGAGCGTATTGAAGGTAGCTACCTAGCTGTAGCAATCAAGGACCTCAACGACAAAGCGCGCAGTTACAACCTGCAGGCACCGGAGCTAGCCAAAAGACCCTACTTCAACCTCCAACGCGAGCTGAACTCGTGCTTCGCCGACGTTGCGCCCCAGCTTCCTGCAGCCATCATTGAACGGACGCGGAGACCGCCGAAGAAGACAGACACTGGGTACACTTCTGGTCAGAGGAGTGTTCTCGACAACATCATTGGCGGCCCCGTTCGCGTGCGAGATGAGCGTCGAGAGAAGCAGTATGGCTTCAAGCAGTTTTGGAAAGACCTCTGGGCCGACAAGTCAAGCAATCCGTACTAAGCCACACATGACACTTGAGCTGATCGCCCTTCCGCGGCATGCTCCATTGATTCGCCCATATTTCAAATATCACTTCCCTTCGCGGTACCGAGAAGACTGATCGACAACCTCTTCGCCTACCCTGGCATGCAGGGCGCAGCAAAGCCCACAAGTCAGCATCATATACGGTATTTGCTTTTTCTTCTCCATGCGCCCATCACAACATGCGCATACGTTCGAAATAGGAAATTGACAACCTTATAAAGGATTCCCATACCATTTTATCCGGAATAGGATTCTGTCCTGCAGGTGCGTTACCAGGCCCTCGGGTCGATAATGCGCGAGTGAGGCGGTGGGGATTGATCGACAAGAGACCACGGCCATTGGACATGACGAGCAGGCAGGGGTCAGCACAACACCCGGAGGCGACTTTTGCGAGTCGTTTACACTAGGTGTACAAATTCCGGCAAGTGTAACCGTGCAAGTGCACAGAGCTGCATATTTTAGCATCTCCTGCTCGGTGATCCCGCTGCTGGCGGATGTGCAGGACTCGGGTCGGCAAAAAACAATTGTATACAATGAAGAACCCTTTTCCCACCCACCACCTCACACACACACACATCCTTACGCTAGAATCGTTTCGTGATTAGTCTCCAGGTCTGGTACGCCCTCCTTTGGTTTGCCACTGTGCAGTGAGATACACATTTCAGCTGGCCATTAATCTTCCAGACGAGTGATTGGATACGTTGTCGAGAATGAGACCACCTCATCGCACCACTTCATCGCACCACTTTATGGCAACACTTTTCCTCATTCCAGCCGCAGTCTCTCTTTACCCGACCTCATCATCCCCTCTGCATAGACTGCATGATGGTATGTGCGCCGCCATACGCTTACTGGCAATCCATTGCTTTGCCCGCAAACTGTGGGGGAGCATAAAAAGAAAAAGATACGCCCTGTAACGCGCGTAATGTTTCCCCCCTTCGCCCTCAACTCCCTTTCAAGGAAAACAAGAAGCAAGTTTCCAACCCGTCACACTCGGCACCCCGATTCTATGATGTGCATACCATCCCATGCACAGACTGCCGGGGTTAGCCCGCCTACCGTATGAACGGAACGCCTTTATTTGTTGTTTTGTAACAACTGGTTTTACAAGTTTGGTCTTCGTTTTTCTTGCCGTTTCGGAATTATACGGTCGGCTGGTCGGCTCGCCGCTGTTATGCGCGTCTTGCTCGGGTTCAAAACAAAAGTTGCAATCGCCGATGCGGCAAACCGTTGGGGTGGTTATGCCTGCTGTGTGACTGAACCGGGCCGTCGCTTTTCTTTTTCTTTTGGATATGTCTTGTTGCTTTGGGGTGTATTATGTATTTTTGGTGGTTTCAGTGTGTTCTTTGGACGGTATGCTAAAGGATATGTTGTGGCGATTCGTCAAAGTATATTGAACTAGCATGTGTATGCACACGCATTGAGAATACCGCCCGAATCACTTCCAAATGCCGACATGTTTCGGAACCAAATCTAGACATTTCGCAAGGGTTTCCAGAATCACTGTTCTACATTCAGACATGCAGGCTATATTTTTTGCTGTTGCCTAAATAGTGTCTTCGATGATGCATCCAAGTCTCTTTTCCCCATATGAAAGCAACCTATACGTATCCTGGGAGAAGATCACCCGCGTCAATCTGATAAGGGCAAAGTAAAGCAAAGAGAAAAACCAAACGCCCTGCACTACCAATCCGGCAGCCACCTTTTCTTCTGCCGACTTTCCACGCACACCCCAGCCGCTCACCATACCTATCATCATCTCCCCACGTCGGCGATACATGGATCATACCAAACAAGCATCATATCCTTCACAAAGGTGCCACAACCAAATGCGACACCCACACCCTCACAAACCATGATGCACATCACGCCAAAAGGGCCTGAAAAGCAAAACCCGAGACCCCCATTTTCCCCCTCCCATATATTCATTCCCAAACAGTCACACGTCGCACAAGCCGAGGCATGATTGCTGCAAGCATGTTAATTCCTGTATTGAGAAAAAAGGTGAACAAGTAATGCACAAAGGAAGAAAAGAAAAAACGAAAGAAAAAAAGAGTGTAAGTCTATGCAATGATCTTCCTAGACACCACTATTCCAATCCTTGGTGAACATCGCTCTGGGTGTTTTTTTAGTGTGTGCCTTGCGCAGTCCAGTCCAATCTAGTCCAGCCCAGTCCAGTCCAGCACACGTACAGGCAACAAACAAACCACACCCTCGCATATCCCATCCTAGAGAGCCCTGAATACAGGTTTTTTTTTCTTTGCACTACACATGTATATGCATGCGTGAAATGTGTAACAACGCATCCAGCCACACACACACACACACACCCTTCCACAAACAACGTATATAACCACTCCTTTGCTTTTTCCCTCCCATCACCGACGACGATGACAGCCGCGCAGGCCAAAAAAAAATTGGAGGGACGATCCTGGCGCCAAGTCTACCTATTTGAGCAACGCAAAAAGTAAAAAAAGCAAAAGAAGGGTAAGAAAAGCCCTCACGGACAGCCCGTTTGCGGAAATGTCAGAAAACGTCCCTTTTATGCACGGGGGTGGGCGCGTGTGTGGGTGTGGGTGTGGATGTCGTAAGCCATCCAGTCCAGCCAGTCCAGCCAGCCAAGCAAAAAAGAGAGATAGAATGAGGGACTAGGATTGGTTCCATTTTTTTTCATTTGCTTTGCTTTGCTAATATGTATGTATTGTATGTGGATGTTTCAGTACAAACAGCCGCTGTAATTTTAACAGAAAAAAAACAAGAAGAAGAGACTAGAGGTGGGTTAGAGAAACGTGCTGATCCTGGTTCTCTTGGAATTGAGGCGCGAGGGATGTGTGAGGGGGGGGGGTGTAGAAGCGTTACGTTGACAAGAGAAAATTCCATGATTGTTGGATGGACAGCGGCGTTCGTGTCCGAGACGCATAATTAAACCCTCCACTCACCATTCACGCGCGCACACCCATCCGTATACACACATTTGCATACGGCTTTCGTAGCGCTATCACAGTGCAGTCTGACACGGAAGATGGGATTTCGTGGTCAGATTGCTGTATTTCCTGCGACCGCTCGTCCGCATGCGAATACGGTTGTCGGTGTTGATCTTCCGGTTGACGCCCGTGACGACCCGAGCGTTGGGTAGAACGGCGTCTACGACGTGCGTTTCCGTTGCGGTTATAGGGTGTGTTTCCTTCTTTGACTTTCTGTGCGTCTCGCTAGCGTGGCTTTTTATGCAAAAGGTTTTCGCAGCGACATCATGCGTCGGCTTGCCTGCGCCTTCGTATGGCTGACAGAAGCAGATGCGCAACACATGTCCGGCTACCGGTCCGAGGAGTCCTGTCTTGCCTTCTAGTCTTACGTGCCGGCTGGGTAGGCGCTTTCTGTCAGGAGTAGCGACGGACACACGTTTCCGTTTGTGAGGCATGCTAGTGTGTATGATTGCTTCGTCTTGCTTACCGAGATTTCTTCCTTTCGCTGTTGTTGTGCTCATGACTGTCATCAATCGGGCTCTACGAGACCTCGCTTTCAATCTGAAGTTGTCTTTGAACAGCCTTACCGACCTGTCTCTTCTGTACCGATGTTGTGCTTTTGTATTTCCGTACGGTTGGCGCGTCTGAGTGTTGATAGGGAGCGTCCCGGTCCGTACAATGCCGTCGCATCTTTTGACCGCCAGACCAGTATCGTTGAATGAATGCGTATATTCTATTTCAGGATTGATCTGCGACTTTTCAGGACGTCTGTAGTTGTGGTGGTGTCGCAAGTTGGCAGGGACTGGTACCGAAGATGTGGGTGGAGTCGTCATTGGTCTCAGGGAAGGTCGTGGAGGAGGTAGACATGTTGCTGGAAATATACTATAGGAGACAGGGGTAGGATTTATGCTTGCAGATGCATTGGCCACGGGCGAGCTGCTGAAGTCGGAAGCGCTTGTTGTACCGGGCGAGGAACTACCCTCTGGCTGGATCAGGCGACCGGATGGTGAAAAGAATGATATTTTCGGCGTCTCATAGTTTCGTTGAACTATTCCCGAGGCTGCTGCTATTGGAAGCAGAGTCGCCAGAGCAGATGAGGTAATGGACCGACGTGGTCGTTCCGTTTCTGGCGACTGTTTGGCTTCAGGGGATCCAGAAAGTGAAGCATGTCGCTCCGGCTCTGTCACTTGAGGGGTGAACCATACCGGTGCTACAGGTGTAGATGAAGGTGAGTGGTACATCTTCTGAGGAAATTCGTGTTGAAGATCGACATCTACACCAACCACACTACCGGAATATGAAGTGGATGCAGTGCTACAAAAGCTGGCATTTTGACTAGCGTCTCCTGCGCGATCAACCTCTATCCAGGAATTAGTAGCATCACTCGACACAGAGACTCCATAAAAGGCATTCCCTTCTAGATTGGAATTTCCTCTTTGGGTTGAGATTTTCGAGACATTGTCGTGACAGCCCTCTTTTCCAGTCGAAGGTTTTGACAACGGATGTGTAGCTCCGATTTGGGTGTGCGACGAGAGCATATCCTTGTGCAAGAGCAAGTCTAGACGAGCCGAAGGTTTAAAGGCTGTGTTCAGAGTCCGCCCATCCCTGTTTTGATGTTGATGAGCTGGCAATTGAGTCACGTCCAGGGGCGCAGAGGGTACACCAGCTGGTGCAGCTAACACCGTATTTTCCGACTCGAACCTATCAGGGCCACATAACTCACTGTTTGGGGTATCATCGCTGGTCTTTTGCCGGTTATGATGATGCTCAGCGATAGGTGTATGCGTTGAGGACGACCTGGACCGGGTTCGTGAGACAGCTCGGACGTTGTGAATTACACCACGGACAAGATCCTTGACATTTTTGCTATTTCTGTCACAGTCTGTCTCCCCTGTTTGATGTTGTAAAGCTTGTGGGCGATCCAAAATGGTGTGTAAAGATGGAGTGGTGGTTTTATCCTGCGGAGACAAGCTGCCGATATCCTTGTATGATGGCGTGGAAAACTCTCGAGTGGTTGGATCTAGAACTGACTCTAGCTGCCCATTTTCTATATTGAGCTGGAGGGTACGCCCATCGAGACGCGACGAGGCCCTGGGTAAAACATAGTAGTTAGGTGACGTATTTTCCACCACCCGCAACGAGGCATACGGACAGACACTGAGGAGGGAGCCGTGGGAGTTTAGCGTGGAGCAGGAACCTTGCTCAACAATAGTGGCAAGAGGAACGCCATTGGATCGATTTGCGAGCCGAAATGCAAGATTGATAGGCACAGCTCTACCTCTTGCGTACTGTTGTTGCCTTGGGCAGTCCTGAACGTCGTCTACTCCGGAGGTGTAATGGCGGATGCAACCATTACGATCTGGCGCGAAGCCAGGCTGACTACTCGCTTGCAAACGTGATGAGCCTCTGTCGACCAAGGCTTTTTGATGGGTGAGGGACTCTTGACGTAGTGCATGTTGCGAAAAAGCGTGCGGATTCGCATTCCCTCCATGCAACGTATCCATGGCAGCAGCGTGGGAATCGTATCGTGCAGTTTTAGCTCCACATGCGGGCTGCCGGTGATTACTGCGATGCAGTGGACCGGGGTTGTTGAGCCGGTGGATGGGTGTCATGCTCGTGCCATGTCGTCAATGTACTTATGCCCAAGATGAGATGCGATGGATACTTGGATCGTAGTGTGCATGAAGGCAGGACCTGGTGGATGCAACCCCAATATCGTCATGCTGTGGGCACTGCAGCGATCCTGCACGCTTCTTTACCAACGTCCTTCCCGATGATGCAAGTCGGCAGCTGTGGTTGCAGTTGCTCGGCCCATGGCTGCCTAGACAAATAGAGTAGATTCGCACCTGAGGCTCGCCCGGCAAACCCGTATGCATGTGTGACCATGGTAGGCGCAGTCTCGGTTTCTGCTACGGGCAAGCGAGAGAAAGATACTACTGTATCTGACTCGGCAGTACATGGGCAGCACAGGCCAATCAAAATGCTCCGCCCATGGGGCCCCCCCTAAGACTCCAGACGTTTCCGCTTTGTCGCAAACGCCAGGGAAAAGCAATACCAGCTGTGCTTGTCTCGGTGTGTGCTCCTTTGTTCAGCGGGCGGCCTTTATTTTTCGCGTCTCGGTTGGGTACTAACAGTGGCCGTGTGCAAACTGGGCAGAGCATATTGAGTGGCGCCTCGCCGGCCGGCTCAGAGTACGAGCCACTGGGCAACAGGACACGATGCTGATCGGCTAGTCGACGACTCATTGTAGCCTGCCAGTGTGAAGAGAAAAGATGGACAACGGCCCTTGAGGATTATCAACACGGTGGCGCGGCCAGGTGGGACTAGGACGGACCCTTGCATAGCGTGTATTGCCTGCCCACCCCTGCAAAGGAATATGCCTACGAACCTAGTCTTCATCCGCCAGAACATCCGCGACCCTCTACGACGCCACTTACACGAACAAGGTGGGCTGACGCTTTCTCTTGCTGTGCCCGTGTACCCTATGTCCCCAAGACGGAAGGCGTCATGGCGTTCCCTGGAAATCCGCTTGTGGCGTCAAACCACACGTCAGCTTCACTGAACGTGCGGCACCTGCGGTTAACCCACTTTGGCTTCCGCAATAGGGCGTGTCAGCGACCCGAGCGCATCCTGAGCTTGACTCTGGCTGCCATTAGCTGATAGCTTGTTCCTTGTCATGTTCGCTCCACAAACTTCCAATACAGCACGCGAGCGGTTTGTGGCGGAGCCAATATAGCATGTCTAAACGGTCAGACAAGTCCAGCTGCTTGAGCCCTCAGGGTTTGTATCAAAGCTCCATGGCCACGCCGAATGCACAACGCTTGTGGCTTGTCGCTGATTTGCACCTCAATCCTCGTCCACTAAAACGTTGCGCCTGCATCCGTACACACTGCGAGTAGCCACGAAACGCCTCCTGGGAGTAGAATGACGAAGGCTTCAAAACTATGTCGTGTGGAGACGCCAGGGGTGAATCTCCCTATCTCTCTCTCTCACTCTCACACACACAAATTTCCAAGCAAGTTCGGTACGTAGGAGGTCGTAGTCATAGACTAGCTGATCCGACCACCTATACCATTACTTTGTCTTTGGCTCTTCTTCGGCGGCTTCAATCTGTTCTCGGATTGTGGGGAGGTTTTCGGAGCCCCAGGCTTCCAGAAGCTCCCGTGTTGACGGTGCACGCGGTACATATGGTCGTCTTCAGATGACATGCGTTTCCGTCTCGAAACACACAGGTTCCCTCGTTTCAGGTTGTCGGATCGCTCTGGTCACTGTTGCTCGGTGCGTTCGCTTGCGCCTTCTACGGGATACACTATCGTCCGACCTGAACTCCCTACACGCTTCTGGGTCTACCCATTGGTCTTGTATTAAATGACGATATGTGACTCGTGGAATTGTTGCCGGCACCATGCCCACCATTATGCAAGTGCAAAGCTAGCATACTCTATCTTGCGGGGCACGATCCACCACACTGTACGTGTGGACTGACTTTGCATCCTTTCCACAAGTACATGATTCGCTCGGCCCTATTGTTTCTGGGCGCCTGCATTCGCATCGGTAGCCTTCAAAACTAAACGTTTAGGAGGCCTGCATGTGTCTAGCTGGTGTCATGAATCCTCAGATCCCACGCTTTATTGGCGGTTGATCTTGATAGGGCTTGAGATACATACAACCGTACCTAAACTCGCAGACTTTGCTTCTTTTTTCTCTCCACCCTTGTCTATCACTCATGCCCGTCAGCAGGGCTTTTGGTCTCAGAGCATGATGGTGACCTGGCGGCCCGAAACATGCAGTGTGGACATTGTCGTGAGAAACAAACCTAGCACGTGCTGTCACAGCTGGCGTCAACGAGAGAGGGTGTACGATACCGAAAGATCTACGGGTTATCGCGACAGCACCATGCAAGCAGCGTATGTGAAGCGGACGCCCTTGGAACAAATCACCGTGTTGGCTTCAATATGCAACTAACTACCGTTACCGTATGTACGGGAGGATACGCGAGAGCCAGGTGACCCACCTTGTCAGTGGGATCGGCGGGAACCAGGCAAAAGGCCGAAGATTTGCTGGTTGCGAGCAAGGTTGCGTTAACGAAATGGCGCTCCGGCCCGAACGAGTAGTGGTAGGTATGAGTCGCTACCCGTCAAGGGATGAAGCGCAGCACATCCCGCGTCCCTGTCGCTGTGGCTTATGCACCATGTTACGACAAGAAGTGGGATACTGGTGCCCCGTTGTCACGTGACAAAGCCTCCGTGGGATCGACCGGTGTCTAAGGATCCTGGCTCGAAATATAAAGACGAAAATACACCTTCGGGTCCCCTACTTCGGTCATACATTTTCACATCCTAGTCTACGTACCGCTGGCTGTCGCAATACACCGAGTTTCGAAACAGAGTTGCCAAAGATGTCAATGCCCCCTCTTCCTCAGAGCGCCGACAAAAGTGCAATCTGCGCTCGATTAGGCCTTAGTGATCGTATTCACAAACTGCTCTTGGTACGAATACAGATCAGGCCCGAAAGAAAACTGCTGATACATCTGTCCGCGCAGAAAGAAGCCGAAATCGCTCGAGACGCACTAAGCAGTAACCCGTACAATTTGACAGACCAGTCCAAGACAGACCCGTCCGTATGCGAGCCCTACAGGTGGGACGAAATATCCGAGACCGCAAAGCATTCGTGTGTGTTGATGGTGGTTCGCGATGCCTGCCCTGAGACTCGTCCATATTATTACATGGGCTGTTACAGAACCGCAGTCAACGAAGAGAACTGGGTCGCTAGATGGTACCTTTGGCACAGCTTCCGCTACAGGTGGGTCAATTATGGCCATGATATAGAACCGTAGCAGTGCTCACTGTCTTTGTAGGGACAACAGACCAAGAGACAGAAATGCGAACAACAACTCTTCTTCAAGCCGAGGAGGTGAGTACTATAGCACAACAATGAGGCCTCAAACGCCCCGCCGCTCGTCTGCCCTTACTGACAGAAAGCAGGAACACACTTGTACTATGACCCAGCGCGCGATCACTTCCGGCGATGAAACCGATTACTGACCCCGACTTCGAAGAAAGCCAACATCATTCTTTCTTGGCCTAATCAGAAAGGTCTGCGGCACCGCAGTTTTCTCTGTAGATATCGAAGATGCCTCGCTATCGCCCCCAGTGCCAGAAGATGCCAGCATTGTCATTCAAGGTCCTCCCGTATATTCGCTTTATTTGCATTAGCGACGGTCTTTGGTTGTTATTCCCTAGCTTTCCTATTAATGTCTAGCGCGTTTTCCTCTGTTTAGGTACTGGATTCAAGTCGACCAGGCCTCATGCTGTACGTTTCTCTGTAGTTTTCGATTGTGTCTTGAGGGGACAATATCACTTAATGCTTTCTACGCAACTCCGAATCAGAAGTTCTATTTCAAACGGTGATTTCTGTGCTTCTGCGCGTGTCTCTGGCTCTTCTGATTGCTGTTATAGCGATAACGAGATAGGTGGTGGAGATAAAGTTCTCGAGAAGATGGACGAGCTGCGGGTTAAGTGGGGCGAAAACACGGGCTAGGTTGCTTAGTGCCGAAGTTGTCCCAACTAGACATGGCATGATAATCTGCTTGGGAAGGCACGATGAACAGTTACTCCATCACCCTCAATATGTAATATGCGGTACTTGAGCCAGCTGAATAGCTTAGAAGCTCCTGTTTCAGAACTGCGCATATCTTATCCAAGATATTTCTAACATACAGCGTGAGGTCACTCAAGGAATTTCTCATTTGTGAACCGTGGTATGCATAGAACAGCTACTTTATGTGATAGATGAAGATGATCATTCACCAGTTATTGAATGAAGTTGATCAAACACGCAGACAGAATGTTTTTCCTACTCTGTAAAAAAAAGGTGCTGAACCGCTAACTTGGACTCCAAGATCCCTGTGCCATAACGCCATTCGCTATGCAAAACGATATGTGGTATTTTATCTACAAAACGACTACATCCGGTAAATCGGTTCAAGCGGCAACGTTTGACGAGCTACGCGCTACTTGTTCTCGAAGTGCCGTCTGGTATTGACGACGCGCGGCATCTATCGCTCGAAGCAGAGGATCTGCGATTTGATTGACAGCCTTCGCCCCTCCTCTGATAGCCTCAGGATCGAACTTACGCTTCTTGCGTTCTCTTTGGTTGGAGAACTCGTTTTCTTTTCGCGCATGCTCAATCCTAGCTGCGCGCTCTGCTTCTGCCATATCAGCAACAGCCTTGATACGATCAAGAGATTTGTCAAGTGTCTCAATGAGCTTTGCAATCTCGTTTGCACGGTCGGGGTCTCCCGAGTAGAACACAGCCCAGAAGTAATGTAGGAATTCGACAGTGGTGTTATGGGTCATGGTCAGATTGTCAAGGACAGCTTCAGAGACATGAAGCTCCTTTGCCCGCTCAGCAGTAGGGATAGACTTGGATGAGGAATAATCATCATTGTGTAGATGTCGCTTCTTGAGAGCCGATAAAATTTGTGAAGAGGCTGCTTTTCGTGACGATCTACTGCCAACCTTTGTCTTCTTCTTGGGGACAGATTCCTCCTCGTCACTACTACTTTCATCATTGATTTCGATGAGGGAATGTAAATCAACTTTAGAAGCCTGGCCAGTGTTGCCGTCAAACTTGCGGAGATCTTGGTGCAGAGTGGATAGTGCCTGTGCGGGAGTGCGCTTTGTGTATGTCGCAGCACTGGTCGAGGTATGTACACTTTGTCCAGCCGAAAAGAACCGGCTTTGATCATGTACCTTGAGTACTACTCGATTGTCGTCATCTGCAAGCTGGAGATCACGCAGCTGCAGCTCCTTGTATGTTTCTTCATCGACTCCGGCTGGCCCGTGCCGATTTGCATCTGAAGGGGGCACCTCCTTCATCATCTTCTCGCTCATGCGATTCAGGACGCGAAGAATGGGTGCCTTTTCGTAATGGGCTGGATTCATGGTGAAGTCGGGTCGGTTGCCTTGTTTTTGGCTGTGGTTGTTTTCGTTGGCCTCAATATTGATAAAAGTTGGGATAGAGGCAGCAAGCAGGTCCAGAGAGCTATCTGCTGTTTCGTCGTAACTCAAGTACTTGTCCAGCTTTGGATCAAGCACATCCTTGTCTTGGATGCGTTCGCCCTTGAGCTTTTTCATCAGTCGACTGTGAAAGAACCTTTCCCAAAAGTCGCCCTCTGTGAGTGGGGGAACATTTTCATTGTATGCTTTTTGGACTATCGGGTGCTGCCTAAAGAGGAGCTCGATTTGCTCTTTGGTCAAGTTCAGCATCAGAGTACCGTTGACTGATTTTGACTTTATGACCGACAAGACATTGTAGGTTCCTGTGGCCTGAGATCTCTCTGTGGCATGCGATCTCAACATGTGCACCCGGGTTGACCAGAACTGCATTGAGAATTGCAAGACCGAGACAGAATCGGGCTTCTCGAGAAGGGCCCGATCAAAGCGTTGGCGAAGGGCCGGACTGGAATTGAGCAACGACATTTGTAGGGCCGTGTCGGCAAGCAGCTTTGCATCGTCGTAGGTGTCTTGGTCGCTTTTGGCCGGTGCTGCGACGGTCTGGGCCATAGCCATAGCGGCCGATGGGCCGCCATCGCCTTCACCTGCCTTGGCCGCTACCGGTGCAGGTGAAGGCGCAGCCTGTTGCTTTGAGTTTTCGATCCATTTGCGCAGGACGCCGGTTATGGTTTGCTGATCGTCGCGAGCGGCGGCGGAGGTAAATGTAAGGGTGTGGTTACCGGCTTGGGGCGATGGCTCTTTGACAACGATCTTGATGGAGGCCTTTGCGGCGGTTGCAGGAGTTTGCTGCAGATCTGAGCGCAAGTCAGCTGCCTGGATGTTTTCTGGGGCGAAGCATGGGCGTTGGTGGACATACTTGCGATGTCAGCTATGGCTATTGAGAGGGGAGGAAGCGCGCCACTGGCCGACCTCCAAGCCACCGTCTTGCCATCGGCAGAGACGGAGACAGTTCCGTCCTGCTTCTTGTACTGTGCGGCAGCGTCAGCCATGGGCGGGTTGGAGGGGATGCACGGCGTGTGTAAGTCTGACGCGGTAGAAGAATGCTAGACTAGTTTGGGGTTCCCCAAATTGACGCGGTGCACGTGATCACGCATCACCCGCCCTTGCGCCGTGGATTGCTTTTGCTTCGCTTGGGACGCGTTTTGTAGTAGTCTATCTGGTACTCGTCTAGTGTAGTCCAGTATGTACACAATAGGAGCAGTCACTGAGCCAGGTCACGAGACACAGCCACTTAGCCTTTTCTCTTTATCAACATATGCAACCCAAGTACTCACTGACTTGTCCCGGCCGGCATGTACATACATACTTTACTTAGAGTAGCATTACGAAGAGCATGACACGGCATAGTGTAAGCCAAGCCCGTTGACGCACATTGTGGCGCAACGGATACATATCCGTTACACCCTCAGCACCGGCACCGCCTGCGCTCTCCGCTTACATAATAACACACCGGTCGTCATTGGCGGGCGCTGCATTGTGGGTGTGGTTCACAGGTGCATTCCATGCCTCTGTGCTACCGTGGCCAGCACAACTGGCAGCAGGCAAGAGGCAGCGCAAAGATAGACGCCACAAAGCCATGGCAGCAGTCGGGCGCGGACAAGAGGCTCCAGACATTGGCTGGACGATTCGTGTTTGAGGCATTTGACGAGCGAGGCCTGTTCCGAACCGTCCTGGATCGCACAGGGCGCTAGTGTGGAACACGGGGCCCTACGCATGTGCCATGATCAGGCTTGCTCACTTTTGGACGGCACACTGCCATCGCAGAAGCTCTCTTCTGTACACCACTGTCTGCTTGGATGACACGCATCCCTTCCTCCGCCCTGACATCCTAATTCACAATGTTGCGCAACACCCTGCGCCAGTGCTCTCGCAAGCTCCCGGGGAGCGCCCCAGCCAGAGCATCTTTCACCACCCTCACAAAGCCCTCGAGAACGGCCATTTCGACATGTCGCCGTCCTCTTGCGCTTACCCAGCGCCGTCCCTATGCCGTTTCGGCTGAGGAGACCAGCAAGGGCGTCGTGCGTGCCCATCTACCCCCCAGATACAAACTCTTCGACCCCAGCTAACGATGACGGCATAGGACCCCAACGACTCGTTCCTCCAGGGCAACACGGCAAACTACATCGATGCCATGTACATGCAGTGGAAACACGACCCCGAGAGTGTTCACTACTCATGGCAGGTCTATTTCCACAACATGGAGTCCGGCGACATGCCCGTGTCGCAAGCCTTCCAGCCGCCGCCCACCATCATGAGCTCGCCCCAAGGCGCTACGGCCAGACCGGGCATGGGCATGGCCAATGTCGAAGGAACCGATATTATGAACCATCTCAAAGTCCAATTGCTTGTCCGCGCATACCAGGCTCGTGGTCACCACAAGGCCAAGATTGACCCGCTTGGCATTCGCTCAGAGGCCGAGTCTTTTGGCTACAACAAGCCCCGCGAGCTCGAGCTTTCCCACTACAACTTTACCGACAAGGATTTGGAGCAGGAGATTGAGCTTGGCCCGGGTATCCTTCCCCGCTTCAGGACAGAGTCTCGCAAGAAGATGAAGCTTAAGGAGATCATCGACGCCTGCGAGCGCCTGTACTGCGGCTCTTACGGAATAGAATACATTCACATCCCGGACAGGGAGCAGTGCGATTGGCTCCGTGAGCGCATTGAGGTTCCCACGCCGTTCAAGTATTCCGTCGATGAGAAGCGCCGCATCCTGGACCGCCTCATCTGGGGCACAAACTTCGAGGCTTTCCTTGCTACCAAATACCCCAATGACAAGCGATTCGGTCTTGAAGGTGGAGAGAGTTTGATTCCCGGAATGAAGGCTTTGATCGACCGAAGCGTCGATTATGGCGTCAAGGATATCGTCATTGGCATGCCTCATCGTGGACGTCTCAACGTGCTCTCCAACGTCGTCAGGAAACCCAATGAGTCTATTTTCAGTGAATTTGCCGGTACTGCCGAGGCCAACGAAGAGGGCTCTGGTGATGTCAAGTACCACTTGGGTATGAACTTTGAGCGTCCCACTCCGTCTGGAAAGCGCGTGCAACTGTCCCTTGTTGCCAACCCGTCCCATCTTGAGGCTGAGGACCCCGTTGTGCTTGGAAAGACCCGCGCCATCCTACACTACAACAACGACGAGAAGGAAGCTATCAGCGCCATGGGTGTTCTTCTGCACGGTGATGCCGCTTTTGCTGCACAGGGTGTCGTCTACGAAACCATGGGCTTCCACCAGCTGCCCAGCTACCACACTGGCGGAACCATTCACATTGTTGTAAACAACCAGATTGGTTTCACCACTGATCCTAGGTTTTCGCGCTCTACTCCTTACTGCTCTGATATCGCCAAGGCCATTGATGCGCCCGTCTTCCACGTCAACGGTGATGATGTTGAGGCTGTCAACTTTGTCTGCCAGCTCGCCGCTGACTTCCGCGCCGAGTTTAAGAAGGACGTCGTCATCGACATGGTTTGCTACAGGAAGCAGGGTCACAACGAAACGGATCAGCCTTTCTTCACTCAGCCCCTCATGTACAAGAAGATCTCACAACAGCCTCAAACGCTGGACATCTACACCAAGAAGCTCCTCGAGGAGAAGACTTTCACCAAGGAGGACATTGATGAGCACAAGGCTTGGGTCTGGGGTATGCTAGACGAGAGCTTTAACCGCAGCAAGGACTATGTTCCCAACTCCCGGGAGTGGCTCACCTCTGCATGGAACGGCTTCAAGACACCGAAGGAGCTTGCTACTGAGGTGTTGCCTCATCTGCCGACTGCCATTGAAGAGTCGCAGCTGAAGCACATCGCCAAGGTGATCGGAGAGGCGCCAGAGGACTTTAACGTACACAAGAACTTGAAGCGTATTTTGGCTGGTCGCACCAAGACGGTCATGGATGGCCAAAACATTGACATGGCTACTGCTGAAGCGTTGGCATTCGGAAGTCTGTGCATGGAGGGCCACCACGTCCGTGTTTCTGGACAGGATGTGGAGCGTGGAACCTTCTCTCAGCGTCACGCTGTACTCCACGACCAGGAGACGGAGAAGACATACACACCCCTGCAAAACCTCAGCCAGGACCAGGCAACATTTACCATTTCCAACTCGTCTCTCAGCGAGTACGGAGTGTAAGTAATGATAATTTCTGTTTTGATATATCACATTGACTAACTCATTCCAGGCTCGGTTTTGAATACGGATACTCACTGTCGTCGCCCAACGCGCTTGTCATGTGGGAGGCCCAGTTCGGTGACTTTGCCAACACTGCTCAGGTCATCATCGATCAGTTCATTGCATCAGGCGAAGTCAAGTGGCTTCAGCGTTCCGGTCTCGTCATGAGCTTGCCACACGGTTACGATGGTCAAGGTCCCGAGCACTCTTCGGGACGTATCGAGCGTTACCTGCAGCTGTGCAATGAGGACCCGCGCATCTTCCCATCGCCAGAAAAGCTTGATCGCCAGCACCAGGACTGTAACATGCAGATTGCTTACACCACAAAGCCATCTAACTTGTTCCATCTTCTCCGTCGCCAGATGAACCGCCAGTTCCGCAAGCCGCTCGTCCTTTTCTTCTCCAAGTCACTCCTCCGTCACCCAATTGCGCGCTCGAGCATTGATGAGTTCACCGGAGACTCGCACTTCCAGTGGATCATCGAGGACCCAGCGCACGCCAGCGGAGAGATTGAATCACACGAGGGCATCAACCGCGTCATTCTCTGCACCGGTCAGGTTTACGCGGCGCTTGTCAAGGAGCGTGAGGCTCGTGGAGAGAAGGATGTGGCGATTACCCGCATCGAGCAGCTCAACCCATTCCCATGGCAGCAGCTCAAGGACAACCTCGACTCATACCCCAATGCACAGAACATCATCTGGTGCCAAGAGGAGCCGCTCAACGCAGGAGCTTGGAGCTTCACACAGCCCAGGATTGAGACTCTGCTCAACCAGACGGAGCACCACAACAGGAGACACGTCATGTACGCTGGACGTAACCCTAGCGCATCTGTAGCGACTGGACTCAAGGTATCGCACAAGAACGAGGAGAAGGCGCTGCTGGATATGGCCTTCACGGTCAAGCAGGATAAGCTGAAGAGCGAGTAAGGGAGTGGGTTGGACTTGTAATAGAGGTCAGGATCATGATTGGTTGCATTGCTGGATTCCCCCCTTGGTGCAATGGATAGAGTGAGGGTTGGGGATGTGGGCTTTGCAGGATTGTTCCGTTGAGCATTTTCATCACTGCGGATGTAGGTTTACTGCGTGTAGAGTATCAAAAGCTGGATCTTACCTTGTTACTATGTTGTTATCTGCCGTGGGCTGACATGGGCTGTGCTCTGTTTTTGGTAATTCTTTGCTGAGGTCACGTGGCTGCGCGGATAAACAAAGGGCAGCGGGTAAGGCAGGGTGGTCGTGTGCCGTCACGTCCGCGGGTCGGAACAGGTCGGAAAGACGTCAGTGGGCGGTGGGGGAGGAGCCAGCCCGCCCCGCTCACCCCTCGCTGCAGCCCCTCCACTTTTTTGCGTCTCCGCACATGCATCTTCGCCTCCAACTACGCGCTCCCGCAACAAAGCGCGTCCATATCCTCTCCTCGGCAATGCCCAGACACCCTCACCCATTCCTCGTCGGCTCTATTTGTCGCGACCGTCGGTCTTCCTTCGGATCGCCCGTGGCTGACACATGCGGCTGGAACATCGTGAAGTGTCCTGTGACGCCCGATCAGTTGCCGAGGGATGACTATAGCTTGCTGGCTCGCTCCATTCCGGCCAACGCATCTGCCAAACAAATGCCACAGAAGTGTGGTCCGCCTGTCCGACTCTACCCACCCTGACTTCATAACAAACCTCAGCTCCGCTTTTTGCTTCAATTGAACCGCATAGATTTTCACCATCGTCCCCCAAGCTTCTCCATCTCCCACATCCATCTTTCCCATCTTTCCTTCTCCGCTCATACACCTTCTCCATTGCGCCTCGTCCACACCCCCGTTGCAGCAATCCTCTGTCGTGAACTGTATTATATTGTCGCACACATACATATACGCTCACAATGGCTTCCACCACAAACGGCGACAGCAATCCAGTTGCTCAGGAGAAGATCAACACCAACATCATCACCCTCACTCGATTCCTGACCGAAGAGCAAACAAAAGTCAAGGAGGCGACGGGAGATTTCACGTGCGTTAATTTTTCCGGATCGTCCTGACACGGAAAAACTAACTGTTTTGCTACAGACTGCTATGTCACGCGCTCCAGTTTGCCTTCAAGAGCATTGCTTACTACATTCGGAGAGCGTCATTAATCAATGTAGGCAAATTCCCTCAAAGATTATCCGTACCCACAAACTGACTTGAGCAGCTCACTGGCCTCCAAGGCACATCCAACACAACCGGTGATGACCAGAAGAAGCTCGACGTGATTGGCGATGAGCTCTTCATCAGCGCAATGCGCTCGTCAGGTCGCGTGCGCCTCCTCATTTCCGAGGAGCAAGAAGAAGCCATCATCTTTGACGAATACCCCAATGCGCGTTACGCCGTAGCCTGCGATCCCATCGACGGTTCCTCTAACCTCGACGCCGGTGTCTCTGTCGGCACCATCTTCGCCGTGTACAAGCTCCCAGAAGGCGCAAAGGGCACAAAAGAGGAGCTCCTCCTCCCCGGCACCGAGATGGTCGCCTCAGGCTTCACCATGTACGGCGCCTCTGCCCAATTGGTCATCACCATGAAGGGCGGCAACGTCAACGGCTTCACCCTCGACAACGCCTTTGGCGAGTTCATCCTCACACACCCTAACATGAAGTGCCCCAAGACACGATCAATCTACTCGGTCAACGAGGGAAACAGCATGTACTGGGAACAGCCCGTCAAGGAGTGGTGCGAGAGCTTGAAGAACCCTCCCGAGGGCGGAAAGCCATACAGTGCGCGCTACATTGGTTCCATGGTGGCAGATGCGTACCGAACACTGCTGTACGGAGGCATCTTTGCCTACCCTGCCGATAAGAAGACTCCCAAGGGCAAGCTTCGTATTCTGTACGAGTGCGCTCCTATGGCTATGGTTTTTGAAAATGGTACGTTAGCTCTTTCTTTTCCCTCATTCAAGATTGGTTCTTTGGATGACGCTAACAAACTATGCAGCTGGCGGTTTGGCAGTAAACAGCAGCATGAAGCGCATGCTCGAGGTTGTGCCCGAGCACATTCACGACCGATCCGGTATCTTCCTGGGTTCAGAAGGTGAGGTACAAAAAGTCATTGATGCGCACAAG
Organism: Bipolaris victoriae FI3; assembly: GCF_000527765.1. Taxonomy (NCBI): domain Eukaryota; kingdom Fungi; phylum Ascomycota; class Dothideomycetes; order Pleosporales; family Pleosporaceae; genus Bipolaris; species Bipolaris victoriae. The sequence continues at coordinate 64,417 of NW_014575286.1, forward strand.
AAGTATCAGAAGTAATGGCCTTGCGATGTTTTACGCGGTTGGGACGAGTGCAAAAAAAGCTAATCGACGTATCTTTGCAATATATCCTAGCAGTAGTTTTATGTAAGGTTGTATAATGACGTGAGACTGAATGATATCCACCTACTTTTCAAGGGAACCTGGGCAGTGGACGTGATGAATTCACCTCGCAACGTCCTTATCAAAACAACCCCATCATCGTCACCATCATCAAGGCATGACTGAGCATTTGCAACTTCTATTCGGGGTATAAAACTATATTCCCTAACATAGCCGCCATTCTCGCTTCGAGCTATCCAGTCTTTTTACCAGATGGCCTCGAATACCTGCTAACACTATGCACCACCCCACATCCACACTATCATCTACCCTTTCATTCCATCATCCATAATCCCCTTTCCCATTCCCAGTCCGAATTCGAGACGCCGAAATTCCGTTACGCTGAAAGCCAGCCCCGTCAACCATTGATGGGAGAGCCTGGCTTCTGAGGTATCAAACTGTTTGCGCGAACAAAGTCCCACCGCACACCCACTCATCCTGTGTCGTCAGGGACGGGGTGCCGTCTATCATACATAGGAAAAACAAATCAGTGAAAAAAGGAAACGTTGGGAAGAAAAGAGGGGCCACCCGACTCGTAAGACAGAGTTTGGGCGACCCTAGTCATGACGTCCGACGTTCCAATCAAGGAGTCAGTCGCCAAAAGAAAGTATTGTTGTCGACTCGCCGCAGGGCCACGACTCATCGAAAATGTAAAAGGAGGGGACATCGAATCATAAGAAACTTTTGGGGTACAATCGGTCATGAAAGCCGTCCCGTGTCATGAGAAAACCGTTACTCGTGCGCCATTCGCCATTCAAGGAAATCATGCGACCATCATAACTTGCTGCCGTTCGAAGGTATCGCGGACCGAACCCTACTCAGTGGCAACTAGAAAGAGGTTTAAGCTTTCTCCTCTTTGGGCTCCTCCTTGGGGGCTTTCTCTTCGGGCTCACCCTCTTTGTTCTTGACATATTCGTCATAGACGCTCATAGCCTCCTCAACCTTGGCGCGCAGAGCTGCCTCGTCAGAAGTACTGGATAGGTTAGTACAATGGCTAAGCAAAACAAGGGGAAGGTGATACATACAGGTTGATCAACTCGCTGTTGTCCATCTCGAGAAGCATACCGGTGATCTTGCCAGCGAGCTCGGGCTGCATTTCAGCGATCTTGGGGTAGAGAGCCTCACCGAGCATCTGCTTCTGCTGACCAGGAGCAGCGCCGCTCAGAGCGCTCATGTCGACACCAGCGCCGGCAGGACCGCCGCGTCCGCCTTGAGGGTAACCGGGCATGGGAGACTGACCAGGTCGGCCGCCCTGGGGCATGTTGCCGCGACCAGCACCTTGAGGAGGGAATCCCTGACCGCCACGCATACCCGGACCACCGGCCATGGGGACTTGTGGCATACCAGGCATAGGAGCCATAGGGACACCGCCGCGACCACCACGTCCGCCCATGGCTTGCTGTGCAGCCTGTGCCAGCTGCATGTACTGCTGGTTCATGTACGAAGGAGGGAAGGCACCGGGAGCCATGCCAGGGGGCATGTACATGGGAGGCATCTGCTGACCGTTGGGGCCGCCACGGCCGCCTTGCTGACCAGGCATACCGCCAGGGAAGCCAGCACCACGGCCACCTTGTTGGCCGGGCATACCAGCGGGGAATGGCATCTGACCGCGACCACCAGCAGGGAACATCATGGGCTGCTGACCAGGGGCAATGAACATCTGAGGAATGCCACCGAACTGCTGCTGTTGCTGTTGCTGCATACGGAGCTGGTTGCGAGCCTGGATGGTAGCCTCAAGCTGGTTCTTGCGGACGTCCTTGCGCTGGGCAAGAGCAACGTAGAGGGGCTTGCCCTCGATCATCTTCTGGTTCATCTCGGTGACAGCCTTGGTAGCCTCATCGGGGTTGCTGAAGCAGACGAAACCGAAGCCCTTGCTCTTGCCAAGAATCTTCTTCTCGCCCTTGATGGTGACCTTCTCACCAGGCTTGTTCTCGTCCTTCTTGTCATCAGCGCCCTCCTTGGGCTCCTCAGTCTTCTCAGCCTCCTCCTTGGGCTCCTCCTTATTCTCATCGCCAGGGGTCTCAGAGCGCTCAGCAGGCATGGCATCGCGCATGACCTTGGCGGAGGTGATGGTACCGAAAGGAGTGAACATGTCGCGCAGTTTCTCGTCATCAACATCATCATTGAGGTTCTTGATGTACAGGTTGACACCCTGGTACTTGGACTGCTTCTCGAGGCGGGCGGCCTCGTACTGCTTGCGTAGCTCCTCCTCACGCTCGTGCTTCTTCTGGGCACGGCCGACGTAGAGCTTCTGACCGCGGAAGTCAGTGTCGTTGAGGGCGTCAACGGCAGCAGAGGCAGCCTCGTGCTTGATGTAGTTGACAAAGCCGAACCCGCGGCTCTTTCCCTGCTCGTCGCGAGCAATGGACGCAGAAGTGATGTCACCGTGCTTCTCGAAGAGCTCACGGAACTCCTCGTCGGAGACATCAAGGTCAATGTTCTTGACGTAGATGTTGGTGAAGTTGGCCTTCATCTCCTCGAACTTGCTCATGCGCTCCTTCTTGGGGATGTGGTGGCCGACAAAAACCTTCTTCTCGTTCAACAACATACCGTTAACGTGCTTGATGGCGTTGTTGGCAGCCTCGGCGGTTTCGTAGTGAACGAATCCGTAACCCTTGGAGTTGCCAAGCTCATCCTGAGCGACCTTGCAGCTGAGGATGTTACCGAAAGCGGCGAAGGTGTCGTGAAGTGCCTTGTTGTCAATGGCATGGTCCAGGTTCTTGATGAAAACGTTGCCTTGGCCAGTCTTGCGCAGAGCGGGGTCACGCTGGGACCACATGATACGGCAAGGCTTGCCCTTGATAACAGTGTAATTGAGCTCTTCGAGGGCCTTCTCGCCGTCCTCAGAGCTGTTGTAGTTAACATAGGCGTAACCGAGCGAGCGACGGGTAACAGCGTCACGGCAGACACGGATGGAAGCGACTTGGCCAATGGAAGAGAACAGCTCGAAGAGCATGGCTTCGGTGACAGAAGGGTCGAGCTCGCCGACATAGAGCGAGGCCGAGTTTTGGTTATGAGCAGGGGCTGCAGAGGTCGGGGTGGGGGCTTCGGCCTGGGCAGCAGCGACGTTGGTGTTGATCTGAGCGCCGTTGGCGTCAGCACCGTCCTGGACGGGCGAGGTGGAGTTTGCGACTTCAGACATGGTGTCTATCTACAAGGCGGGGTGTCAGTTGAGCGACAGAAAGTAGCGTGAACAAATATTGCGGGCAGGCGCATGCGTGACTTGGGCAGGTGCGCTCGCTTCGCAAAAAAAGTTTAGGACACTCACCTGAACCTTGCTGAAAGTTGCAACAGGAGCCGTGCGGGGTAGCAGAAGCGGTAGAAGCGGTCCAAGAGCAGAGTTGCTGCGGACACACTGATTTTCTTCTTCTGGGCGAAAAAGGAGGACTCAAGCAAGACGTCTGTCGGGTATAGGCGACAGGACGAGACGAAGAGTGGGTGGTTGTCGTCGTCGGACGGGCTTTTCTTGTTGTTTTCTGTATTTTTTTGTTTCTTTTTGTGTTATGTACGGTCCACTGGGAACCGGGGCTGGAAGAGCTGGTGAGTGTTGTTGGGGTGGGTAAGCGTTGGAGGTGGCAGACACGACGAAGTCATCAGTCTTTATGGGCAGGTGTGTGCGGCGTTTTTTTGGATGGTCCGTGCGCTTTCCCCACTAGCCGGTTTGGGGGTGACGCAGCCAAGGCGGTGAATGAAAGAAGGCTGCAGTACGACTGACAATGACAACAGAAGGGCAGACCAGGGCGCAACTGCGTCCAAGTTTCGAGGGCAGATCAGCGTAAAGCCCATCTCTTGCGTCTGATCCTGTGAACACCCACCACAGACAAGTATAACGGTTATCAGAATGGTGGATCCTTTGTATCACATGTCAGATAGTGCGCCCAGGTGGGAAGAAGGGGCGTTTGAGGCCAAAAACATCATTTCAGCGATGTTTGCCAAGCGCATCTCTTCAGGAGAGATGAAAACGAAGCACCAAGTGTGATTGGCCCCTGTGACTAGCACAGCAAAAGGAGAAGACGGTCAGTAGTGCAGTGAGGGGTAGTCGCTGGAGGCCAGATATCCTGGTGTAGCAAGTGCATGCTGCAGGGCCATGCACATCAACTGAACACCGATCCTGTACGACGGAAGCAACCGCACTCGCCGGGCGTAACCATGTCATAGTCAGAAAACTGCCAAACAGTAATTTTGTATCCAACGGCTGCCCAAACAGACGTTTCAAACGGGTATCGATACGGTGCGTGAATACAGAAAGAAAAGGACAGCAAAGTCATGAACCATGTACCCATATGCTCCATTCACTCTCGCAGAGTGTCATCCCAACCCCCTTGCTCTGCCAGATGCTCCTCCACGCGTCGTTTGCAGTCTTCCAAGCCTTGTCCAAGCGCTTCATTCCATTGGCTCTCCACTAGGCCAACCTTCTCCTTCAAGTCATCAGTCAATCTCCTCTCTTCATCAGCCCTAATAGCCTTCATCTCTTGGTTTACCCCTGCTAGATCCTCACCCTCTAGAAGCCTTTGTGTTTCGAGGAGTCGTGAACCTGCAGTCATGACGCCTGTCTTGACCTCGTGCAATAGACACAACAAATTAATCTGCGACTCGATGAACTGATACGCAGAGCGACCAGCGTGTGCGAGAAGAGTGTAGAGATACTGTAGCGGGTAGTCGTGATAGGCTGGTGTCTCCTCGTACTCTTGAGGCGGCACCAGGATCCCAAAGCCTTGTAGGTTTCGAGGAACCTGCTGTACAATAGCAAGCAGGCCTGGTGCAATATCCCAGAAAGCAGAAAGCTGAGTCTCAACTCCCCGCGTCACGTTTCGTTCAATGACGTCCATAAAGTCTTCGTAGCGTTTGAGTGTTTCCTTCTCAAAGGTAACTTTGCGATCTTGGCCGTCGTGCCGGAAGAAGCTTGTAGCTTCCTTTACCTTTTGTTCGTTCTTGGTTTGAACATAAGGCAAAACAATGATGTCCCGATAAAGGTCATTTCTTTCATCTTCCAACTCGTACATCTCTTTATGTAGTTGTTCCCGCGCCTCAAACAGCCACTTGAGCAAAGTAAGCATCTCTAGAAGCTCTGGTTTTTCGTCACCCTCTTCTTGTGTCTGATTGGGATCTGGCTCCTGTTTCAAGCGTCCTTTAAGGTGCTCCATGGAAGCTGTAGCCTTGGTGATGCGCTCGCAGAACATGGCATGGAGTGGATTGGCCACTTCGGCCTGGAATGTGTCGAATATCCATTGGACTACGTCCTGTGCCCTTTGATGCTCGCGACTCTCAAAGTCTGCCTCTGCTTTAGCGGCATCAGCAAACGACATGACCCCATTCCGGACATTATCCTGAATGTTATATCTCAGTTGCGCGCGTCGGTCAGACAAAGATGCATTCTCTTGTTCTTTTCGAGCCTCGATCTTTGTGTTGAATTTCGCCTTGGTGTTCTTGACTTCATCGAGTTCCGAGAGAGTTCGCAAACTGCTTCGGATACTGGCCAGATCTGGGTGACTGTTGTTGACAGCGGGGTGATGTCGTGGGTACGAAGGGGGGAGCGTGACAAGCCGCGACACATCCAGCTTATCAGGGTCAGGCGTTGCCGTAGCGGATCTCTGGTAGTAGCCGTAGCCCTGTTGTTGCTGCTGTAGCTGTTGCTGCTGTTGCGGCAGCGGCTGTTGGCCTTCCTCATGCAGGCCAACCTTCTCCGGTGGGTATCCATTGGGTCCATACGCTGGTCGACTACTGGATTCGCCTCGCTGCCTTGGAGCGTTCGCATCCATACCGGCCCACTGCAGACTTTCACGAGCTTCTTTCGGCAAACTCATGTACTTGGACTCTCTTTTGCTTCGCTCCAATCTCCTTCCACCACCAACTCCAGAAGATCCGCCATCACTCTCCCACCAACGGCTTGCAGACCGACCTCTTGAGTCTTGTTCATCAGGAATAGTACTCATGGCCATGCTAGGGATAGGCGAGAGCGAGGGGTGGTAGTTATTAACCCAAGACGCATCCCGAGCTTTCTGGCTTGAGGCACTAGAGGGTGAAGCAGGTTCTGTATGAGGAGTAAAGTTGCCAATTGATGATGCAGGACTCGCAGCGGTCGTAGGCATCGAATTGGAGAAGCGAGTGTCAGGAGATTCTCCTGCGACAGACCCTTGCGACCTTCTGCTGACATGTCCTGCGGGGGTTTTTTGCGTGTTTGGCGTGACTGACCTGCGTCCCGAATTGCCATAGGAGCGCCACAAGTCTCTCGTCAAATCCATGATATCGCCCGCCATGGCATCGAAAGCCCCAGAGTAACGATCCCGGCGGAGTCGAGATTCAGTTACAATGAACTCTGCAAACAACTCCAGTCTGTCTTGATCGGTTTCGGCAGCCATCTCTTTCTCAATGAACTGTCGATGACGTTCCATAGAGGCACGGGCAAAGGCATGAATGCCCGCCGGCCTAGGTGTGGTTACCGTAGAATCCGGGCCCCCGACACGAGAGGTACTTGGTGTATTCATGGCCGAATCGTTTGCAGCTTCTGATTGACGAGTCAGGTCTGCATCTCTCTCATCTCCATAAATATGGAGTGGTGGGGTGGGTAGCGCTTTGGAAGGGAGCGGGACTGGAGCTTTCTGGGCTGAACGACTGAGATGTTCCATACCTGGCGAAAAAGGCGGCGTCGGCGCCCCGGCAAGTGCAGACCTGGGGGGTGCATCGATTCGAGGTGTAGAGTTTGTTGACCCAGAATCTTCAAAGATATTTCCGCTTCTTGGCCCACTGCTCTTTGGCGTACCCCTGGTGACAGCGCCACGGCGGGTCAAACCACCTTCGGGTGTTCCCAAATCGAGATTGGCAGGCTTTGCGGCTTCGTTCTCTAGATCTTGCGCCCATGGGTTGTTACTCGGTTCAGCTCGTTGTTCCCGCGCCGCTCGGCTCTCACTCCTTCGCTCCCGGATGCCTCGTGTGCTTGCATCGCGTCTGTTTGGAGTTTGATACAAAGTGCTGTTCGAACCTGATGTGGTGGTTGGCCCAGACGAAATCGAAACGCTTCCACTCTCTGATGATGCTGCGGGCTGTTCGGAAGAGCGAACGGTAGGGGGGCTTGTGTCGATATACAGGCCATGAGCTGCAGGTGATCTTGGACGAAGGTTTGTCGACTCATCTTGCCAACCCATGGGCGTCGGTGGGATTGGTGTTAATGACGTCTGACCAGGTCTTCTCGTTGGGGGCGCCGAGGGCAACACAGGCATTCGGCTAGAGCTTGGTTCTGCTCCAGGTCCCATACTCTGCGACCTCGAACTGCTGGGAGGAGGGCCGGGCGGGGGCGGGGGTAATGGCACATTGCGATTCCAGCTTCCTGGTGGGACAATGGGCGATTCATCGATGGGTGTCCGAGTCTCATAGCCTGGTACACCGGCAGAAGCCGCCCTTCGAGAAGTCGGAGGTCTGATAGGTGACTGCGTATCGGGACTGTACCGTCGATCCACGAATGCATTTGGTGTGTAGCTGTCTCAATGTTAGTCTTGGCATCATACCTGCTTGATTTGTTCGTGGACATACGTCAACGTAGCTCGCTGTGCAACCAGCCCAGGGGAAGCAGGTGCTCTCTGGATGGCATCAGAAGTACTGATATGAAGCGAATCAATGTTGCTCGGAGCAGGGCTATGGTCACTGTTCCGATTCCTAAAGGACGAAAGGCTGAACTTGGAAGTCAGTTTGTCGCGCGACGCCGACCGACCTGTACTGTTCCTTCCCGGTGGAGGGGGAAACTGCTGGTTCGATATCACACTTGTGGCGCTCGAGGGTATGACAATGGAGGTAGGCCGACTGTGGTAGCCTGAGATGGGACGCGCCGATGGCGGATTGCTGGTCGGCGGCGGGGGCGGCGGAGGGTGGGGAAACGTATTGGCAGTGAGCTGTGGCGACGAAGTGGTGCTGGTGCTCAGTGACTGCGAGATGTTTGGGTTCTGACCAGGCGAATATGGAGGTGGCGGGGAGGGCATCGAGGCTGGTAGTGTTAGCATCACCCATTTTGATGTGTCGAGTCGATTGTCTCGGCGGTGAGGAAGGAGTGCACAATGCCATGATATGCTCGACACAGGATTTGTTGCACACTTGAGAGAGAAGGAGAGCAGGTCTACGGAATCTACTACATAGCCTAGGGAGGAGAGAAGAAAGAGAAAAATTGCGTGTACCTTCCATGCCCGTCACGTCATGCAGCCTCGAGGGCACCGATATCTGGCTGTGCTGGACATGCTGTCCATTGACACTCCCACCCCGCGACCATTGTTGGGGATTGTACGGCGCGGCTGGAGCAGAGCCTCGCATGGCCATGGGTGAAGCAGCCGCGACGGGAGAGGGCGCATACGTCGAGGGCGTGAGTGAGGGCGAGAAGGGCAGGCTCAGCGACGAGGCCGTAACGGGCGTGGAGCCATGCAGATAGGCGGGACCAGAGGGCGGCGGTGGCGCAAGGGTGGTGTTGAGAAGTGGCGGTTGCACAGCGAAGCGCCTGGGAGATATCTGCGGCGCCTGGAGGTGAGTGGGATGCGGTGAAGGCGGCGGGGGAGGCAGTCGGGGAGAAGGCGGTGGGGCAGGACTGTAGGCCTGCTCTGAAGCCATAGCGACTAGTATGTATGGAGGAGCAATCGTCCTCTCGGTTTTACTCCGTGCTGGGTTCGTCGACGAGAACAGTTAGCCCTCAGCGGCTCCGACGAGCGGGCGTGGGCGAATCCAGCAGCAGAGGAGAGAGCGGGCGACGATGGGGCGCTGCGCCAGGCGGGTGGTTGTCACCCTAGACGAGACTGCAGGGTCATGCTGCTGTGTATTGGTGAAAGGGTGAAGATGGACGACGGCGGCCAATTCGACGCCTGGCGGTTCAGCGGCGATCATGGCGGCGCACACGGGTTTAGAGGCAGTCTTGACTGTTGCTTGTCCAGCGAATGGGCGCCCCTTGATGCACTCGGCGACCAGGGCCACCTGCACCATCCCTGCCCGTCGACAAGACGTCGGCGGCTAAGTAAAGAAGATGCCCACTGCATGTCCCCAGCCTGCATGGCGCTCCATGTGCGTGTCTCCTGATACTGCGCCCTCTAGTCCGTTTGTCGACGGTGGCCATGTCCCTGCTCCGGTCAGTCAGTCAGTCAGTCAGTCAGTCCGTCCAGTGCGTCCGTGGTGCTGCTGTACGCGGACACTTGCCATGTTACCCTGTCCAAAGTAAGTATCCGAGTGCCGTGCAGGGTGCATGCGGCGCGGCACTCGAACGCCATGCATCCCCACACACCGCGATATTATTAGTAGCACCACTCGGCCCCACTTCTTTCGTCCCAACCCCCATCACACTCCAACGCTCTCCATCCATGACACATGCTGATGCTCTCACTCTCACACCACACATCTGCTGCGTGTGACCGACAAACTTTCGGTTGTAATGCTCAGCACAACATGCTGGGGTATGTCTATCTATGTATATACCGTGCATCCTTCCCAAAACGCCACGCTCAAATGCCTAATCCGCAAAAACCACAATGCCAAACTTAGTAAACTCCGCCATGCGCACTCTACTTACTGCCTTTCTCGTCCTTGGTTACCGGAACCGGCTCGTCATCATCATCCTTGCTCTTCTTCTTCTCTTCCTTGCGGCGGCGCTCATTCTTAAGCGCCTGCTGCACCTTTTCATCCTTTTCGTCCTGCAGCTCATCCCACTCAACATCGTATTCGTTCGCAATCGCTTTGATTTCCTTGCGGAGAGTGTTGCCATCTTCAATCAGCGCCTCCCACTTGCGCAGATCGAAGTTGTGCTGCTGGTAGAGTTTCTGCTGTCGACGAGACACAGTAAAGTTCATGGCCGAACGATAACTAACTTCGCGGTTATGGTACAGGAACCAGACGTAACCACCAATAAGTGTCGAAAGACCAACAAGATACTGCAGTCATGTTAGCCTTGCACAGTCTAAACAGTGAGTTTGAAGAAGCTTACCGTCACAGGTTCCATAACGTCCCATCCTAGCTCAGTCTGGAACGTGAGGTAATAGACAACGCACCACCATCCTACAATTCCACCAAACCCAGCCATGGCTACCCTTTTGGCACCCAGCTGCGCTAGATCATCGCACTCCTTCTTGACGTCGGCCATGGCGCTAATCTTCTTTGATATTTTACGTAACCGCATTCGCAGATAGTAAGTCCTGTCGTTGAAGCTGGGCACACCAACTCGGATTTCTTCGGGCGCGCCTTCGATCTCAATTGCAAACTCTTGCCCTCGGGCAGCGTCACGAATGAAGTCACCAATCTCGGTCGACGAAGACCATCGTACAAATCTGCGCTCTCCTTCTTTGTCTGAAGAGGCCTCGTGACCTTGGCCAGAGTACGACTCTACCCCTCCCTCTCCGGGCCCACCTCGTAGCTCCTCTGCTTGTTCTGGCATCATCCTATCGCGCGTGCCAAGTTTGCCTGTCTTGTGGATTTTACCGTCGATGCGGATCTCATCGACCTGCTCAAAGTCTTCTTCTCCTTCTTGTTGGCTCAAGCTTTCCTTTTCACTGCTGACTGGCGTTTTCTTCGTGTCCCCTGACTCTTCCTCTGGTTGTACTGAATCTTCAGCCCGAAAGTACACGTGTGGCTGCCGCTCACGACCTTGCTTGTCTTTGATTGTAGGAAGCTCAGCCTGTATCAGACGCTCAAGATATGAGATAGGCTGCTGTGGATGTACCAGGAGTGCCAGCGGTTCAATGTCCTTGCGATCGGTATTCTGGTCGCTAGTGGTGAGGGGGAGGATGATCTTCAGCATGCGAGACGGTGTAGTTAACAATTTCCCTGTCTCGTGTTAACAATTGTCTTCGTGTATTCATTAGCAAAAACATGCCCTTGGTCATCGCTCCAGCACTCCTCTGTCGCGCAACAGGCGGCGTATCGCTTCCCTCTCTATGCCATGGCGTGCGTATCTGCTTGCCCTTGTCTTCTTTCAGCTTCTGTGCGAAATGGTCCTTCTCCTCCTGCGTTATGTTTTCGTTGAGTTCTGCAGCGGGCCTGGCATTGCTATTTGAGTAATCGCCATATTTGTCAAGGTCCGATTGTCTCCGATTTGTCAAGCATCGAAGTTGTGAGAACACGCCTTGTCGTATTGATGCAGCAGGAGAACTGCGAGTAAATAAGGGTGCACAGCGGGCCGACGGAAGCGTGCTGACGCGAGGGAGCGATGCCAACGCGATCAGTCGATGTCTCATGACTGGCAGACTGACTGAGGCTATCTGCAGGTGCAATGGCAAGCTAATAGGACGTGTATTGGGTCTCACGAGTCGACGGGTGTCATTGTAGAAGAGGTCCACGCGACAGACAAGGTTACAGAGTTCCAGACTGGCATACGTCATTGTTGATCATCCAGTGGCTTGAGAGTGTGGCGGTGATACTCCACAGCATCTGCGCCTCAACATCGCTAAAACATTACATCATTTTATTGGGACTTCTCTACCTCGACAATGGACTTTGCGAGCTGCGAGAACCCCATCTCTCACCTCGACTATGAGGTCAGGGTCCGCTGCTACTAAAAATCCTCTATCCATGCCGGTTAGCAAGGATCATGCGACTAGCCAAAGTCCACATCCACACATGTGAAATTCTGTGCATCCGTATGTGGATACTATTACACCTCGTCCGAGTATTCTGCGAACCGACCCGACAAATATGAAGATCTCGTAAATTTGGTCCGGCCTAACTTGATGCTCTATAGTGGGTTTGCGTCTTATTTCCGGGCTTTGATCCTTGGATGGTTGTGCTGTTAGTTACAGAATCGCCTTGCACTAGATTGGGTATGTCAAGCGAAATAGTATAGAGGGCGAGTTCTTCGCTCCGACGACAGTGTCTTTGAATGCTTTAAATGTCACACGCTTCACAACTGGTGGCCCAAATTCCATTGCCAAGCAGCTCAACATGGCCGCATTGGCTCACTTTTACCTTGGTTATGCTGGATTATGGGCAACATTGACCACAACCCATGCGACCATCTGGCTCGAACATTCTCTGTTTCTCAGTTCCCGCGTTCTGAAAAGGTAATTTGTGATTACAAGAAGACGTTAGAAATCTAACTTTCGGCTGATGGGGACAAGAACTAGACTCCCCGGATTGTAGTGGTAGCAGTCACTGAGAACAGCTTGCCAAAGCCCCATGAAGACGTAATCTTCTTGACTGTCGGCAAGAGTTGTTAGTCCTTTTTTTCTTTTTCCTGGTGCCTGTCGATTAGGTGCGAGCTCCCATCCCCTCGGAGCTGAATGCAGCTCTTCGTTTGTTCTTTTTCCCAGCAGCGACGGCGTACATGCTCTTAGCGTAAGGGGTAAGCCGCATGGAATCGCTTACAAGGAACTGATCTAGGCCCGCATCTAAACAAACATGGTGCATATTGTATGTAGCCTTGGTACGGCTGTTGGTTGGCGCCCGCATTCTTGGTGTTTCTTGAGGCGAGACAGTGAGGTTGGACTGATTTGGAGAAACATTCCTCGGAATGTTTGCGCTTGAGATGGATGCACGTCCATCTGTCCATGTCGATCATGATTGTACGACGTACAAAGTTTGAAATGAATAGCATTTCGGCATAATCAGCTGTCACGGGTCTGTATATACCTGTCAGCCGTTTCAAGAAGACCGCGGCCTGTCGGACAGCTGTCAAAACAAAGTGCATGTGCGCTGACAGCGCAAGCCTCAGTGGTGTTTCAATACATGTAAGTGACGACTGACTCCAGACTGGCGTATCCACGGGCATTGTACTATGTTTGAAGGCTTATTGGAAAGGTCGTCCAAGAAGAGAAGAACAAACACAAAGATCTAGAGTAGGGTCCACGGCATCTTGTTTGCGACGTGTCCACAGGTGGCGCATACTGCACAGGTGCACGCTGTGCAGCAGAAGAAAGGAACTGCCTAGTCCATGAATGTACCAATATATGTATACGGTCATGTATGAGAATACGGACGAGTAAGCGACGGGAATTTGTTCTCCGGGGATGGCGTGTGCAAAGGCCGTTGGTGCATTATTTACAAGGGGCGTGGATGTTGTATGTAAGGACATATGCAGAGTATCATCAAGGAGTTGATAATAAGGCAAACCACGCGGGTGAGGGATGGGCCGAGGTCCCGATGCGGGTTAGTAGGCGGGCAAACATCCCTGGAGGTCTGTTTGCCAGATGTCGCTCATCATCATCATCATCATCAACAGCAGCAGCAGCAGCGGTACCCAGCAAAGAGCCCAATGGGGACGGGCGTGTGTGTTTGTTCGCAATGCAGACAAGCGTAGCGTACTTGGTCGCGTCACGCAAGAAGCGACAACGGCGAGGATATGCAGGTGAGGGAGGCACTGGGGCGATTGCGAATGCCCAGGGCTGGCAAAATCTCCACTTGGTGCTCTGAAAAAAAAACCATTAACGCGACTAGGCCGGTCGCCGCGAACCGTCGCTTGGCTCGGCCCACCTTATTTCGATGCGGTCGCCCATCCGGCAAGGCCGCCAAACTGTTGACAGGATTCCATTTGCAATCGGTCAAGTGCGCCTTGAGGCTGCTGTGGCTGCCGTGATAACAGCGATTCGTCCCAGATAGCAGAGGCGAAGTCCAACTGTAGGTACAGGTCACTCAGACAGCGCTCTCGGCCGCCTCCGCATCCCCCCCTCATCCAGAGATACGGATCGACTGTCGTGGCGGTCCTAGGAAAAGCATACCAATGCGCTTAAGTGTATTGGTTGCAACAGGCGAGGTGTCGTGCCGCACATTCACTACAGTACGTTTCCCCAGTCGACAGTAGTACCCAGCACCGGCCGGCCGCCTCCTTCACGCGCACGAATCCGAGACACCCTAGCTTACCGTGATGTGGGCTCGCGTGGACTGTCAGCCTATACCCGCTCGAGTAAAGCCTGATCAGCCTGGTATCTGCCATTGGCTCTCTGTGGGACGACGAACGCGACAGGGTTTGGGCCTCGCCGCCTGCCCTTATCTTTTTGGTGCGGCAGCATGCTAAATGCGCTTCATGTCCTGTAATACGCATTTACTTGACTTAAAAAGCTCTCTTTGCCGGCGCAAATCCACAGGGCAGAGCTCGACGTCGATCCCTCTCACAGCTTGGTCCACTTTACGGCAACTGGCACCGCTGCAACTCACGCTCTCTCACTCACTCACCCACTCGCACACTCAACCCCCAAAATCTCAATCGCCACCCCACGGCATCACTGAAATTTCTGCATCATGTCCGGCTTGATCCACAAGATCAATGCCGTCGTCGCGAGCTCCCTCGTCGGCAGGTACTTTCGCCTTGAGGGCTCTGGTCATGTGTGTACATCCATTGCCAAAGTATATCATCATCAAAACATGCACTGACCAGTCCACAGCCCAAGGAGCGCAAAGGCAGTTACTTTACCACCGAGTTCCGCGCAGGCCTCGCGACCTTTTTCGCAATGGCCTACATCATCTCTGTAAACTGTATGTCAATTGCGCAATGCCATTGACCCTCGTCATCTGATGAATATGGACAGCATCGATCGTGTCAGACAGTGGTGGTACATGCGTTTGTCCTGGACTCCCCGACGACCCCATCTGTGAGACCAACGCCGAGTATGCGCTGTGCGTCCAGGAAATCAAACGCGATCTCGTCACCGCCACAGCTGCCATTTCCGCTTTGACATCCTTCTGCATGGGTCTGTTCGCCAACATGCCAATTGCACTCGCCCCTGGAATGGGATTGAACGCCTACTTTGCCTACACTGTTGTCGGATTCCATGGTACAGGTATGTCATGGGCGTACTCGATGTCTATATGGGACTCTGCTGATTTCTGTAAAAGGCATGGTTCCGTACGAGGTTGCACTCACTGCCGTCTTTGTCGAAGGTTTCGTCTTTGTAGGCCTTACCATTCTCGGTATCCGTCAGTGGCTCGCAAGGTACGTCATTCCAATTAGCTGTGTGCTCAGGTGTCTCTGCTCTTCATTAGAGTTGTAGTGTGTGTGTGGCTGAATTCAGCGCACTGTGCGACACAGTCTGACACTTGAAGCCATTCAATCTGCATACGTAGGCTAACCATATATCCAGGGCTATCCCCGCAAGTATCAAGCTCGCTACTGGTGTCGGTATCGGACTCTATCTCACCATCATCGGTCTCGCCTACTCTGCTGGTATCGGTCTCATCACTGGCGCTCAATCCACTCCTCTTGAGTTGGGTGGTTGTGTTCCCTCGGCCCAAGTTGATGGCGTTTGCCCAGGTGGTGCTAAGATGAGGAACCCAACCATGTGGATCGGAATCTTTTGCGGCGGTATCCTGACCGTCATGCTGATGCTCTACCGTGTCAAAGGCGCCATTATCATTGGCATCATGCTTGTGTCTATCATCTCCTGGCCCCGTACCACTAGCGTCACCTACTTCCCGCACACCCAGACTGGTGACTCCGCTTTCAACTTCTTCAAGCAGGTTGTTACGTTCCACCCGATTAGCAAGATTCTGGCTGTGCAAGAATGGGATGTTTCGGCGCACGCTGGTCAATGGGGTCTTGCTTTCATCACCTTCCTCTATGTCGACATTCTTGACTGTAAGCTACACACTATGCATCATTTTTGATACATATTAACATGTCCAGGCACCGGTACCCTCTACTCCATGGCCCGTTTCTGCGGTGCTATTGATGAGCGCACTCAGGATTTCGAGAACTCTTCCATTGCCTACTCTGTAGATGCGATCGGCATTTCTATTGGCTCGCTTATGGGCTGCCCTCCCGTCACTGCGTACATTGAGTCTGGTGCTGGTATTTCCGAGGGAGGCAAGACTGGTCTTACTGCCATGTTCACCGGGCTCTGCTTCTTCATCTCCATCTTCTTCGCTCCGATTTTTGCCTCTATCCCGCCATGGGCCACTGGCTGTACGTTGGTCATTGTCGGTTCCCTCATGGCTACCTCGGCCAAGGACATCAACTGGCGCTACCTGGGCGACTCCATCCCGGCTTTCCTCACCATTGCGGTTATGCCTTTCACATACTCGATTGCCTATGGTCTGATTGCCGGTATCTGCTCCTACATTCTCATCAACACTATGGTCTGGCTGCTCGAGCTTGCGTCTGGCGGCCGTATCGTTCCACCCAACAAGGACGAGAAGGAGCACTGGACATACCGTCTTGAGGGCGGCTTCTTCCCACCCTGGGTGCAGAGGCTTAAGAGTGGAAAGATGGACTTCTGGAAGTCTAGCCCTCAGACTGAGGGCGTTGCGGAGACCCGCAGCGGTGGCAGCTCTACTCACGGCGATAAAGAGTTCGTCAGTGATAAGCAGGCTTAGTTGTTCCATTGATTTTTTTCTAGCGTGAGGGCTGCTTTTGCATAGTTGAATTCACTGCAGCAGTACCTAAATTAGTGTTTTATAGCGTCACTGACGCCGGTCATCGAACCAGAGGAAGCTATACGGCATCCTTGGAGACCGATGAAGTGGTCTTGAATTATACCCTTGTTTGTATGTGGGATGGAATTGGTTTTTGTTTTGAATATACTTACAATTGGTGTATCCACGTGCCACCTCGAGATAATCGTTAAAGGTTCATGAGTTAGCGCACAAGAGTGATGCCTGGGTACCTGACGTTACACAGATGTCATGTCACAAGACAAGCCAGACCCATCGGCCATGTCGGAGCAATGGACTGGGCCTGGATCGGAGCGGCGGTTCGCTTCGCACCGACGCAGGGGAAAAAGGCCGAGGCATGTGCATCTGATCACCCCTCCATCTGTTAGTGACATCGGGACATCCGAACGGCGGTTCCGCAGACAATCACAACATAATCCTACCCATCACCCACCTGTCATCTTTGTGCGACCTGAAAATTGACACAACCCTAGCATCCGAACCATTTGCATCTTCCTATACTACAAAACTCTTCATTGCATTCAGCCTCTCCCCACGCCCGCCCACTTGCACATAGAAAAGATTTGGGGCTCCGAGGGTACGCGGAACTACGGTCGCTTACGAGATTGTTTTCTAAGCACGTACATTGGCAACCGTCAGGGAAGAGGCTTGCGAAACCAGTCAAACGGGCCGAGCGATAGCCGCGGTAATCTCGTCGCGTCATAACATATACTTTTCACAAGAGGAGTTTGGATACATATCATATACGTCAGACAAAGTAAAGAGCAGAAAGGAAGAACCAAGGAAAGAAGAGAAGAGACGAAGAGAAAAAAGTTACACTTGAAAGTATGACTGCAGAGCTGGAGAACGGGCTGCCCGCCAACGGCACAAAGGGCGTCAACAGCAACACGAAAGAAACGATCAATTCCACACCCTCACACCCAGCATTCGACTCGATACCAGATGTGATACAAGCATTCGGTACGTCTACACCCAACCTCGACCTGAAGAAACCTACCCACTAACTCACCCCGCCACAGCAAATGACGAATTCGTAATCGTCCTCGACTCGCCGTCGCGCGAGAACGAAGGCGACCTCATCATCGCCGCTTCAGCCTTAACCCCCTCTAAAGCTTCCTTCATGATCCGCTACAGCTCAGGCTACATCTGCGCGCCCCTCCCCGTCTCGCGCGCCGCCGCCCTGCACCTCCCGCAAATGGTGGCCGACAACGCAGACCCCAACCGCACCGCCTACGCCGTCAGCATCGACGCTGTAGACCCCTCCGTCACAACCGGTATCTCGGCCCACGACCGCAGCCTCACCTGCCGCATGCTCGCCGACCCCAGCGCAAAAGCAAGCCATTTTCGCCGACCAGGTCACATCTTGCCCCTCCAAGCTCGCGATGGCGGCGTAAGGGAGCGCATGGGACATACCGAGGCCGCCGTCGATTTGTGTCGTCTGGCGGGTAAAGAGCCCGTCGGTGTTATTTGTGAGCTCATCACTGATGGTGACGAGGTGCCTGGCAAACCTGAGTTTCAGAATGGCGGTATGATGAGAAGGGATGAGTGCTTGGAGTTTGGTAAGAAGTGGGGGATTAAGGTTTGTACGATTGAGGATTTGGTCAGGTATATTGAGGAGAATGAGGGGGTGTTGGGGAAGGTGGCGTAAGGGGAGGATGGATCGGGGAGAGATGAGGGAGTGTTGTAGGTATATATATGGGAATGGAAGGGTTTGAAATGAGAAGAGACAATACGATAAGATGAGACGAGATGTTAACATATTTTGTCTTGTGGGAGCACATTTTGGTTACATGGAACGGGAAAAAAAAGCCTTAATGTAGAATATTCAGTTCAACACCAACCTCGGAAAGTCTATTCAGGTTTATTGCACAAATAACTATCTCCAACTCTCCATGAAACACAAAGTATACCACAATATCAAGTATAATGGGATATTAAGAGATTATGAAAGAAACGATATGCGTCATGACATGAACCCAGAAATAAGAACGCTTTCTCATGTTAAGGAAAACAGCCTCTATATCACTTTTTTTCTCCCAATCTCCAAGTCCCTTCTTACCCATGCTTCTCCAGAAAAACATCTATTCTCCTAACTGCATCCTCCATCTCCGCAACAGGCACCGAGAACCTCAGTCTCGCCCACCCAAAATCCCTCTCTACGCCTCTAAAGCTCTTTCCTTGAGCAACCATGACACCGCCCCATCTGGCCAGGTCATCGTAAAACCTCGCTTCGTCATGCTGCGTCCTCGCGCGTTTCGCCAGGCGGACGAACATGCAGAGACCATGGGAGGGCGCAAGAAACGGTACGTCATGTTTGCGCAAGACGGCGGCTAGCATCTTGTAGTTGATGGTTAGACGCTCCGAGTTGAGGGCGAGGAGAGTGGGGAGTTGGGACCAAGACAAGAGACCGGAGAGATGCGATGTTGAGAGTGAGGAAGGGTGAGTGGAAGTTAGTGCCATGGCGTGTAGGAGGGAGGGGTTTTGCTGCGATACGAGACATCCCTAAATTATCACAGTTAACACAGACACTTGATCAAAATGAAGCTATCCGACCAAGACTTGGAAGTAGAACTGCGTACCACTCTGAATCCGCTCATGCCGAATAATTTACTGGCGCTCCATACGACGTGGACGCGGCTCGGATCCACCTTGACTGCTCCGGCGCGTGCAAGCGGTTCCGTCAGGCTGAGTGCGCTGACAAAGTCCGGGGCTTTGCTATCTGTCCCGGACAGCTTGAGGAGAGCGTAGACTTCATCGCAGATGAGATGCAACCCTCTTTCTTGGCAAAACTCCATGAGCTCAAGCAATGTTTCGCGGGGGTAGCATCTTGAAAGCGGGTTATTGGGATTGCACAGCAGCACGGCCTTGATGCGTGACCGCTTATCTGAGAAATCGTAGGCTGCTTGGAGTGAAGGGAGAAGATAGTTGTCCCAATGTGAGTAGGTGGGTGGTTTGGCAACAATCAGCTCTACATTGGCTTTTCTCTTTAGTATTGTTTCGAAGCCAGCTGTAGTATTTCTCAGCGTTCGTGGTTCTGCATATTATGATATACTCTCAAGATGGTACATAATACATACACCAATGTGGGCCGGGAGCGAGGATGCAGTCGCCATCGTCACAAATGGCGTGGATGACGTTCTCGACAGCATCAACGGCTCCCGATGTAAGGACAATGTGCTCCGGCTTCACGGTGTGGATGGGATTGAAGTATGAATTAAAAAAGGCGGCTAGTGCATAGCGGAGTCGCTGATCGCCGCCATTTACTGATGCGGCGGGGGCTGCAAATGCCTGTCTAGAAGGTTAGTGGGGAAGCACAACTTTGCTTGGTCTGGGGCTAGGGACCTCGCTCGCAATGTTATCCTCCAGAGTACTGTGGAAGAACTCGAGCAGCTCGGGATGGATGGCTTCGTTGAGGCCACGAGACAGATCAATGGTTGGGGGGAAGGGGTCGGTGATATGTGGAGGAGGAGGTTGTTGTTGTGGGGCGCCTGCCGCGAAGGTAGGGAGAAGCTCCCGCAATGCCTTTTGCGTGCGCTGCGACAATCCGGCATCCATTGCGAGGGACTGTGCCATGGGAAGCGCGTACCAAGGACTGCAGAGTGGGTGCAGTAGAATGCAGAAGCAAAAAAAGGAAGACAAATAAATCGATTCAGGCGCTTGACGCAGCCAGACACGGAACTGCCTGACATTCAAGGTTCGGCAAGCGGATCTCTGCTGCGGCACAGTTACATGCCAACACTCTGGTACGCGTTATCGGGAGTCGAGGCCTTGGAGAACCCCGGACTGTGCCTGCGGGCGACCTGGCAGACCATGACATGATTGCTGATGCCACTAACCTCCAACAGCAGACGGAACAAGCATTCGGGGAATCTCGTACGGAAGGAAAAACACCTCGAGTCGTCCAGTGCTGTTTGCCCCGGGGCACACACACACTATTAGTGCCTGCCCATTCTATCCCGCCCATGTGCCTTGTTATCACTATCACACCGGCACCTCCCAAATCAGACCAAACGCCGTTGAAGATGCACACGGATAAAGTACCTGCAGCACTCGACACGACCGTAAGCTGCGAAGCTCCATGTCCGTACCCATTACCAATGCTCCCTCGATCACCATTCCATCAGGCCCGCTGCGCGGCCCGTGCTATAATGGCCCCAACCGAACCCCTTCGCCTAATACCCAATCCATCTCATCAATGCAAAGGCCGCAAACCATATCGCCATTATTAGCCTTGTGGGCGTCCGATCCCCTGTTTAGCCTGTACCTGCTGTCAGCTCCATTACACACAAACCGAGATTGCCAACTTACCTTCATCATTTCTATCCTCTGCTTCAAGTTTTGAGTCACCTCTGCAGCACGCTTCCAGCTCTCTGCTCCCGAGGCAGCCTGTGAGCCCGATCGGAATCCGCCGCCATTCTCGCCAGAGCTGATGCGGTCGCCGCCACGTGATGATAGAGATGACTTGCCAGAAGTGGCATCTGCTCGGGGACTCAGTTTACCACTCAAATTACTGCTCGGCTGCGACAGCGTGTCGAAGTTCTCCTTACCATCACCCCCTGGACTGTTTGGCCCGCCAGCAAAACTCCTGTCTCTTCTCGGATGCATGGCCCGGCTGCCATATCCAGAGTCCCCAAACTGTCCCCCATTGCCATTGTCTGAGTAGATATGATCAACCACATCTGCTGGCGGTGGAGAAGACACTCGCACTTGGCGACTGAGCTCGCGCTTCAATCGATCGATTTCCCGGCGCTGGAATTGAACAGTCTGCTCAGATGCTTCAAAGTCCGAGCGGGCACGGACAAGCTGTGTTTCCTTGGCCTTGATAGAAAGCACGTCGCGTGTGTGGTCTTCGATTAGCTGGGCATTTTGATTTTGGAGCTCAAAAATTTGCGACGAAAGCTTAGTTCGCTCCGCCCGCAATTCTTCATATTGCCTTCGAATTCGCTCAACTTCGGCACGGAGCTCATCAAGCTCAGCCCGTTCGACTAGACTCAGTCCGGTGGGGGCCTGATAGACAGGGGCTGCAGTAGGCTCAGCAGCAGGTTTTCCCAAGGGACGGCCCGCAAGACCACGGCCCGCGCCAAACTTGGGTTGCGGCTGTGGTGCTTCTTCTTCTTCCGGCGGTGGAGGCGATGGCGCTGATTTTCGTGGCGAGGGTGCTGCGAGACCTGGTTTCTTCAATCCCCCCAGTCTTGATGCACCAGGCTTGGCACCCAACTTGGGCGGCGCCGGTCTTGAAGTTGGCTTTGGTTCAAGTGGCGCAGCGGGCTCTTCAACAGGCGGAGGCGGAGGAGCTTTGGCTGCCGGAGCGGCCTTCTTCACACCACCGGGTGCTGGTCGCTTACCCACAGGCTTCTTCGTAGGCGCGGGAGCTGCAGGCTTGGGAGCAGGGGCGGTTTTTGGTTTGTACTTGGTCTTCACTTCGGCAGCATCGTGGAATTCCTTGATCTTGGCTTTGCGGATATCGTCCAACCCATCAAGGTGAGCATTCATGATGCGATCTCCCATGATTTTCCAAAGCGTGCCCAGTGCCTCGGCACCAGCGGATCGCTGTACTTCTTGTGACTCTGTGAGGAGCTTTGTAGAAGCCTCTGCGATGGCTTTGGCTTGTTCTGGTGTTGGTGCTTCGCGAGTATTCTTTAAACATCGGATCAGGAACCTAGAGGATTCTAGCTTGACCTGAGGGTTCTTGTGCTTCAGAAACTCTAGAATCTCTTCAAGACACTCCTGGAAACTTGTCGAAGCAAAAGATGCATCAAGGGCGGCTCCAATGGCATCGGTGACAGTCTGTTTCTTCTCCTTCAATCGTTCCATCATAGCGTTCATTACATCCTTGCGGTACTTGGCGAAACTCTTCTTCAAACCCTTTGCAAGTAGCTCAACGCAGTTGGCGGCTGTGATGACCACAGCAATGTTTGCATCTTTCATACTCTTTGCAAACCCACGTATCAATTCATCAAAGGGACCCTCGGCGATGCGAGGGTGGTCGAGCGCCTTCTGAACCTCGTCGAGTGTTTCTTTTCGATCTTTCCATTTGGACGATGCTAGCTTCTCGGAGAAATCCTTGGGTATCTTTGCGAATACATCGACGGCCTCGTACTCGGGCTCCAGATCAATAGCAGCGTCTTCTTCCTCCTCCTCCTCCTCCTCGTCCCCACCTGGACCTGCAGCTGCAGCTTCTTTTGCGGCCTGTTGTGAACGGAGTAGTCGCTCTTGTTTTGGCGGAGGCTCGTCTTTGACCTTTTCGAAGAGTTTGTCGAGATCCTGCTGCTGCACGGGCTTCAAATCGTTCCAGAAGAGTGGTTTCATTGCTTCTTTGAGCCAGCGGTAAAGCTCGACTGTCAATTCCTGCGCCTTCGCGCGAACATTCTTATCCGCGTGACCGTATACTTTGGGGAGGGATTTAAGGACAGACTTGGGTTCCATGGTCTTGCAGCCATAGGCATGGTACATTTGTGTCAACGCTTCTAATGTCGCAGCAATAACCTTGGGTTGCTTGTGTGCTAGTATAGGAAGGAGCTCCTCGATGACTGGGTCTGGCTTGTCCGTCTCAATATACAACATCAGCGCCTCGAGTGCCTTTTGCTTTGCTGCTGGTCGTGTTGACGGTAGTCCCTTTTCAGCGATTGTAGCGATGGTGATGTTCCGCGTCCTAGGCACCAAGTCAGCAGCAGCGTCTTGTATAAGGGCATGCGACATGTTACCGTGTGCAGCCCTGTTGGCCGGCTATGTCAAGGAAGGCGCATAGCGCACCAAGACCTTCCTGCTGTGCGGCGACGTTGGAGTCGCCCACCACGCCCTTCCATATGCTCGCATCGTTTATGAACTGGCGCACTACCGGGTCGGACTCGCTGGCGGCTAGACTGAATTCTTTGGCGGCGGCTTCGTAGCCCTCTTTCCGTACCTTCCAGTTCTTGTGTACAAAGCGATCGGGCAGCGGCAGCTTGCTGAAATCTTCCTCGTCGGCCATGGTGTGCGATTATTGTTTATGTGCGTGTACTGTGTGCGTGTGTGTTTGTGTATGAGGGAAATGGGGAGAAGACAAGGGTGAGAGACTATCAGACGAGTCAGTCGCAAGCCTGGACAAAGCGAGAGCTGGAGAAGGAGAAAGAGTGCGCGTGGATGCGCATTGGGAGAGGGCCAGGTGCGGATAGATAGTTGCGCAGCGGCCCAGGACAGCGTCGGGAAAAAAGGAGCGGCGGCCGACGACGTACCGGATGATGTCAGTGGGACCCAAGAGGGGGATTGTTTGGGCGAATGTGGTGGGGAGATTGTGGTCTGGTGCAGCAACAGCAGAGACGTGTGTCGTGGTCCAAGTGGTGTCTGGCTCTGATGTAAATCGCATGTGCATTGGGCGTTGATCCAGCAACACGTCTTTCCCACTGGCGGCCACCCCCTGCACTCTCGCCCTCAGCAGCCCAGGTGGTATACACACCGCCGCCCACCACCCGCCGCCGCCGTGTTCTGCCCACATACTACTACCCACTATACACGCACACGCCCATCCCTCCCCCCAATTCACACCCCCTTCCCTTTGTGGCGGCCTGCGCCATCTCTGTGCCCACTCCCGCCCTACGCCCAAGCACACGCACAAACCCACCCCGCCTGGCCTTTGTTCCCTGCTCACCGCCGACGCCGTTCCCCCGCGCCCACCAACACCCTCCGCACCCACGGCCCTGACCCAGCCCAACCAGCGGCACAGTAGATGGTGGGCTTCTGCGACGGCCGCGTTTGAGCTAGTCTTTTCGCCATGAGCGCGATACTTACAGACCGCCAAGCAGAGGAGTTGTGAGTGTTGGCACCGGCCCATGTACAACCGCCCACAACTGACAGCACCCCCAGGCACAAGGCCATTGTCGCCTATCTGGGCGTCATAAATGCGCCAAGGACCGCAGAGGCTTTCCGCGAGGAAGCCGGCATCTCGGACAATTTCGACGAGGCCACGCGGAAAAAGTATGAGGGGCTGCTCGAGAAGAAGTGGACGAGCGTAGTCCGCTTGCAGAAGAAGGTAGCTGTGCGCTAGTCTGCTCTCTGGAGTCTCATGCTCATCTTTTGCAGGTCCTGGAACTTGAGCAGCGCAACCAGAGCCTCCAGAGCGAACTCGACTCCACAACTCCCACCTCGCTTCTCCGAAGAAATCAGGACCCCACCAGCTGGCTGCCACGAGCCCCGGCACGACACACGCTCCAATCGCATCGCTCCCCGATAACATGCGTGGCCTTCCACCCCATCTTCTCCTCACTTGCATCAGGCTCAGAAGACACGACCATCAAAATCTGGGACTGGGAATTGGGAGAGCTCGAAAGGACAGTCAAGGGGCACACAAAGGGCGTGCTCGACGTTGACTTTGGTGGCCCAAGAGGCGGTACACTACTGGCATCTTGTTCTAGCGACCTGACCATCAAACTCTGGGACCCCTCGGACGAGTACAAGAATATCCGCACCCTCCCAGGCCATGACCACTCCGTCTCTGCCATTCGATTCATACCCAGCGGCGCAGCAGGCTCGCCGTCGTCTGGCAACCTGCTTGTTTCCGCGTCCCGAGATAAGACATTGCGGATATGGGACGTCACAACAGGATATTGCGTCAAGACGATTAGAGGACATGTCGACTGGGTACGCGATGTAGCGCCAAGTTTCGACGGACGATGGCTATTATCTGCGGGTAACGATCAGACCGCTCGGCTGTGGGATGCCGGCTCGGGCGAACCGAAATGTACCTTCATAGGTCACGACCATGTAATCGAATGCGTCACCATAGCACCTCCAGTGTCGTACGCCAATCTTGCCTCTCTTGCTGGACTCAAAAAGCCACCGCCACTGAGCAGCTCAGCCGAGTACATAGCAACCGGATCGAGAGACAAGACGATAAAGATATGGGACGGACGAGGAACTCTGATCAAAACACTGACAGGCCACGACAACTGGATACGATCCCTAGTCTTCCATCCTGGTGGAAAGTATTTGCTATCGGCTAGCGACGATAAGACCATCCGGTGCTGGGATCTCACGCAAGAAGGCCGATGTGTCAAGACAGTCACTGACGCACACGGCCACTTTGTCAGCTGCATGCGATGGGCACCCAATGTTGTCAAGGATGTACCTGCCAATGGAGATGCCCCCAATGGCACAGCAAATGGTACCAGCAAGAAGAATGAGGACGCCACAAAGGGCATACGGTGCGTGATTGCGACGGGATGCGTGGACCTCAATGTTCGCATCTTTGCCTCATGAAAGAAGACGGTATTGTTTGCTGTTGAATGCAGCTTAATCAACTTCCTGTGCTTTCCATTTCCAAAGTTGGATGTACAGACGGACGTCACGCCGCCTTTGTACGCGCGATGCTTAATGACTCTCAAATCTTACGATACGACTTCATGTACATACACGAGTTACCAGATAGCATCTTCCCGCGTCGTGAGATGGCGTTCGTGGGTCCAAGGACATGAACATGGGGTAGACGTGAGTGTGCGAAGAAGGAATGGTGGAGGAACGAGGAGATATGCACTTAGTATGCCATATTAGCTCAGAATGCGATCTACTTCTGCCTCGAATTGTGTCTCTTTTGCTCCGACGCACTTGACTGCGTTCCTTCCCAAAGTGTGCACGAGCCAGTCTTGCTTACGTACAGTAAATGTGCTGTTGGCGTGGTGTTTGCTTAGTCACCGACGCGCTAGCGGAGCGGAAAATTTAGCTCCAACCTCCGAGAGCTACAACTTTTCTCAATCCGCCTGCAACCTCTCTTCCACACACATTCCTATCGCTTCACTCAGCGATGGCTACCAACACTGCGATACAATAACTGTCGCTTGTGCACGATTCTTGCTAACCAGACTATCTAACAATTCCGCCACCAGAGTGCGCTGGCTTTGGTACGTATTTGCATTCCTTTTTCATTTCATCCTGCATCTTCATGATGAATCACAAAGCCAATTAAACTAGAGTCTTTGACCCTACGGGGAATGAAACCTAAACTTGCACGTCAGTCTGAACGCGACTAGCTTAACCTATACTTTTTGCATTCGCAGCGAAGGCGTATGGCTAACCAACAACAGAAGCCCGTCTGCCAACAAGCAGCTAACACAATGCAACTACTGTGGGCATAGCTATTCGCTTGTTTGCGCAGTACCGCGCAAATCAGGATCTGCCCTTTAGGCTCTCTGGTACGTTCTTTCTCTTCATACTACCCAATCTTTCCAATGATGATCATTGTGCTTCGGCACGCTGGAAATTACCGACCAAGGCTTCTGCCTGTGCCGATAAACTATGGCTGTTTCTGATTATTTTTTCACTCAAAAATTCAACTCATTCCGCTATTTACATAATCTTTTTGCTAACTGGAATGTTGCGCAGACTAGTCGGTATGCATCACCCTTCCCTTCAAACGCCCCATTCAATGATGATACGGCACTGGGCTCCGACAATTCTTGACGGATACGCCTTTTATGGCAGGCCTCAGAAACCTCGCCGAACTGATTGCTTCTCAATGTCTTACATGGCTGTACGAACAAAATTGGGCATTGGCTAATGCTCTAACAGTCTATCTTGAATGAGATGACAGCAGGTAACTGGTAAGCATACTCTGTTCTTGTTAATTCCTGCGAAATGATGAACACTTGATGACGAGTCCGACGGGTTCGCCCGGTGAAGACTTAAATCAAAATATATCCATTCATGTCAACTGATCCACACTCGCGTCTTCTCAATTAATTATATTGTTTTTACCGACGCATTTGCTGACATGATCCCAGATATCATATCCTCATAATGATCACGGTACGCTCATCGTCCACACTCCCTTCTGCAGTGATGAAACGACACAAACAAAGACAAGCATATGTCCAAGCTCCGGCGACGACGAGAACCGTCACGTCTGATCCGCAGTCACAACCTGCTTGTTAAATATCATGTCGATCAGAATTAGCAACTGATGGGTTGCATAGGATCTTGCCATACTTGCAAGCATGAACTTTAGAATATGGTATGTCGGTCTTTGTCTTTGCCCCTTTCCCTCAAAAGATGAACATTCAATTTATCACGACGGTCTACCGAGCTACGGCAATGGTGATAACTGCCTGTGACAGGGCATGAGTCTGATCAGCACCTTTTACTTGATGATTTGCTTCACAATCTTCAAACAGCAGATGCTGACTATCTGAACAGAACTTTATGTCCTTCACTATGATACCAGCACTTCTTGTGCCACATAGGCAACGATGCACAATATATGTTGCAAACAGGTTTGGAGAAGATTCTATCATTCATATTTCTTGTCCCTTGCTGGGGTAGCCAATGAGTGGACCATTTCCACTGTCAGTCCTGCAAATCAAATCGCTGATGTCTTACACGTCCCCTCAAGGCTGCGTCAACCTTTTTTCCCTCCGATTTTACAAGTAGCTCAATACAATCCAATCGTAATGTCTCCACGAATTCTTGCCGTCAGATGAATTTCCGCTTCCAGATCCAACTTGATACCAATCAGCAAAGCAGCGTCCTTTTGCTTTCCGTTGTCGTCTACGGGTCCTTTGATGATGTTGCCTGCCGGGCGGTTGAGTGTGGCGGAGGACGGGACGGGACCGACGTTGGCAGAGACCTTGCGGCCGCCGGATGCTTGACCATCGCTCTCAGAGTCGGAGCCGTAGCCTGTTGGGCGGATAGTGGATTCCCTGACGCCGGTTAGCACATGCGGAATACCCTGGTCATGATGCTGCTTACATGGTAGACATGTTGGGTTTGAAGTGTAGAGTTGGGGAGAGTGGTGTTGGTATTAAGGATTATGCAGGACTCTCAGGTTCGATGGGCTCCAGGCCGTTTGTCGAATGAATGTAGAATGGGAGAAGGCGGTGCAGGTCAACTGTACTGGCCTTTAATGAGTGGCATATGTTTGCCTTATATACGGGGTATGTACTGAGGCCTCTGACTACCACAAGCAGCTCTCCTATCTTCTGCTGCACTACTTCGAGTTGAGGCCCCGAAACCGCTTGTGCGGCACTCCCTGCGTTTGAGATGGGCTACTATCGTTCGAGTCTCGTACTAGCATGATTGCACAAACGAGTCTCTGCATCCAGACGCGAAGATCGACAGCGGTTCCATGAACAGTCTGGGTTCGTGTCATGCCATGGTTGTGGCGCGTGTAAAGCTGAAACATACAAGGGGTTGTAAGGGTCCAACGTACGCGTCTCAGCCGGCACATTGTTATTCCTCATCAGACGAGCATCAGATCATGGTAGTCGCGAGGCAATATACGCTAAGCAGCAGCAATAGCATGCATAGACCATGCTGATTGCGGTTCACTAGCCATGGCGAATGTGCCAGGCCCCCACGCTCTACTCCGCCCCAAACACCGCCGACTGGACGCACAACGTCCAAGATGGTCCTCTCGATTCTCATAGCAACGATTACAGCCCCAGGCCTACTTGGCTCGCAGGAAGCAATACGCCAGTCCCAATCCAAAGAAAAAAGGGAAGAGCATCGCGCTCGTCGTTGCAATCTCATCGCAACATGCGTCAAGTCATCCAATCGCAGCCGAGAAATCAACGGGCGACAGGTCGTTCTGAGGAACGGAAAACTATGGATTGATACTGGAACCGAAGATGGAAGCCCGCTTGGACACCCATATGCTGGGTATTACTTGCCTTATCCGGACACAAAATACGAAGGCCTTGTCACAACCATCACTGATGTTGCTCCGATTATGAATTGGGTTTATATTGACAAAGAGACTTGCGAAGTCAAGTATGGTGTACGCGCAGACGCACAACCTAACCTCACCGGGCCATTTGATTGTACACGCCAAGATCGCCGGCTCACATTCGATGGCTGGGAGGGGTGGTGTGCAGTAGAACAAGCGCCTGGTCTATGGGGATTGTACTTTGACCTCAACGACGATGGACTGAAATCAAAGCTCGAGCCTGGAACAAGGGTGTTGGAGATTGAGTTGAGTCGAAAGGAAAAGAGGTTCCAAAAGGAGACGAATGCACGGCAGCAAGACCAAACAACAACAAGAGCTGTTGATACAAAGGAAGAGGCGCCGGTAGACCAGCCGCTTGCTCCAGAGCCATTGGTACCGAATCCCGGTGTGGGAGGTGAGAAGAGATCGGAAGAGGGTGCTCAAGAATCGTACAAGTACAGGCCGATGAAGATTCCAAAGTCGATCTTTGAGAACCCGCCCCCTATGATAGAATCCTTGGTATTCAGAGCACCCTCGCCACCGCCAGCGTACACTCCAGCGACAAGGGAAGAGCCTGAGAATGCGGCAGAAACAAACAAGCCCGAAACAGCAAAAAGTGAGGAGCGAATTGCTGGTCCCGCCATTAACATCCAAGATACCAATGTGCCAGATGTCGACGATCAGCAAGTCACGGGCCAGTCTGTTTCCGAGCCAGAACAACCCCAATCGACACCAGATAACACAGTTCGGGCGCCTCCTATCGAGACAGAATCTTCTCCCCCAGTGTCACAGTCCCCGCCTACAAAAGAGAGTCGCACTACGCCTAAACTTAATAGAAACAGCGGGTCACGAGCTTTGGCACAAGCCCTGAAATTTGAAGCCATGGCAGCAGCACAAAATTCAAAAGACGAATTACGGGGACGATCAAATGAACGTAGATCACGTGTTAATAGCAACACGTCTTCCATGTATTCAAATGATGGCGAGGTATTGGAAGAGGCAGGAGCTGTCAGTGTACGACCTCAGCCATCTCCCACCCCAGCACCTCTGGCTCTGGCGGTATCGAAAACGAAGCAGGCAATGGCATTGGCAATGCGACCTCAACAACCAGTAGTAGAGAGACCTGCACCGAATCCATCCATCGAACGGCCAATAACGCCTCCACGCCAGCGGGCACTATCTGTAAGGGAAGACCCGGCGGTGTCTGGTCCCGTGAGAGCATCTTCTTCACAGCGGCTCACAGCCTCCAGAACATCTCAAAACTCACAAAGCTCAGCGAAGAGGTCGACCTCTCAAGCATCAAACCAGAGACCCCCCTCAGCTCGACAGCAAAGGGAGCGCTCTTCTTCAGAGCAACCTGTCTTAGCTCGCCCATCACCTAGGCCGACAGTGCAATCTGGTCCTGGGCCAGGTCGCCCATCACTCGCTCGAACAATGACAACTGGAAAGGGTAACCAGGGTATGAGTAATCGGATAGGTGGAGGGTACGTAGGCAGAGAGAGGAACATGTCTAGTTCGGGGAGGCAGATTGCTCCTCCTATTGCGCCGAATCGGTCAAGATCAGCTACTGTTGGCAGGAAAACTACATCTGCGCTGTTCAGAGAGATTGATGACTTGGTCAGTCTGGAGGATAAGGGAAGTGCTGGTACGAATACGACAGGGAAGGACGAGAGAAGGAAGTAAATGGGCATGTTGCGGAAAGTGCAGTTTAAGTATAGTACTCTTGGATTCCATAGAGAAGTCTATTTCTCTAACAATGGTCTCGGTAAAAAGTTCGGTAGTTTGATTTTCTCCGAGAAGAATTTCGCATGAGGGATATATGCGCGCCGAGTTCAACGGGTGCAAAAAGTCTCCCTATTCACCCATCAACGCGCACCTTTCCCCAGCATCTCTTTGCCCACAACGGATGATCTCATATTTCCCGATCCCTTTCATGAAGAAAGACGTCATATATTAGTTTTCCTGTACTTTGCAGAATCGGGGCGATCGGCGGGCATGCCACGTACCCGATGCGCGATTTACGGGGAGTATATTTGAGCGGACCTACACCGCGCGTTTTTCCATCGCTCTTCGATCACAACATCCACCCACAACACCAAATTCGCCTCTCGAAGCACACTTTACCTCGAGGCTCGCTAACTGCTGTCATGGGCTCTTGAGTGGATCCTTCCGTCTACCCGACTGTTTACGCAGCGGCCCCGACCGCCGACCAGCAATGTGAAACTGACAAGGATGTCGCCACTGCTTCAGAACTTCCGGCACGTTTTAGGCCAACGTCGCGGATGAGGAAAGTATCATGCGAGTCCAAGAGTACGCTGCAGCATTTGTGGTCTGATAGAAAGATGATGGAATCAATAGGAGAGTCATGATAACTATGGTCGGTTGGACTAGCGGACTTTTGAGAAGGGTGTTGAACTGGACAATTTGCTGGGTTGACAACTGGCTGGACCATTCTACCAACTGGACCTTTTGATTAAACTTTGGAACTCCGCTGGATCTTCTGGAAAGCCTGTCTAGTGCTTTTGGATTATTTTTTTTGATATTTGTAATTTACACCTCAGGTTGCGACAAGCCATTTCTTACGCATCATTGTTGGCGTCTCACGAGCAACACACTATGGACGCCTCGACACGGCTGTATAAACGACTGGGAGAGATACCTGAAGATCCCAATCACCCGGATAGTTTGGATGACCTTATTGTCTGCGCATTCGGTGCATTCGAGCGATATTATCTTTGTTGGAAAACAAAAGGGGGAGAGTACAAACAAGGTGGGTGCTACCGATATGACGATGAGAAGGAACTCTGTACTCACACCAGCAAGACGGCTATGGACTTCCACCTGCATTGAAAGACTGGCTATACCCGAATGACGGTACAACACGCGATTTCGGCTCTCTCCAGGTGGTTTTTGGTCGCGGGGAAGAGTACTTTGCGTCGGATAAGAATGGAAAGCTAGAGTATAAAGAGCCGGAAGTTAGGAAACCAGCGCCAGCAGACGATGAAGAAAAGCACGAAAAACAAGCACTGAGGAGGTCGAGGACGGTCTCGTTTTTGCGGCCGTTGTCAGAAACAAGTGTGCGATCCGACAGTGTTATGAGCGAGACGAGGCAGAGTAAGAGATCGAGTTCGATAAGTTCACAGCGAGCGAGCCGGCCACCTAGTCTAAGCTATACAAATTCAAGGACAAACTCCGACATATCATTACTAGGAGATACAATCGTAGAAGGGCAGGCCAGCCAGTCAGTGCGCCCTTCTTACCTTTCGCAATGGAGTGCCATGGCTCCCAACGTCAAAGAAGAGGAACACGAGTTATCACCAAAGAACCAAGCAGGTCGGCAGTTTGAGTCGAATCTCGAGAAAGAGCAGGAATACATACAAACAGAGTCTCTCGCCACACCTACAATGCCACCTCAACCGCAAACCACACCGACCACAAACACCAGACCAGAACCGACTCCCACCCAACCACCACGCACCACCATACCCTCACCCTCACACTGCACATGCGGCTGCCACCCCTCACCCCCCAAACCCGCCTACACAAACGCAACAACCCAAACCACCCCCCTACCCTCCCCACGCTGCAACCCCAGTCTCAGCATCGATCCCACACCCTCTTACTGGCAAACGCAACCCGCCTACCAACCACCCATCTCCCACGACGAATACTACTACGAAGAAGACGATTACGCCGCACCTCCCGTCCTCATGGGCCGCATGTCATCGTACTTTAGCAAGCCGGGGTATCAACTTGGTGATAGTTTGTTTAGTGGGTATCACCCAATTAATTGGGGGGCGCCTGTTACCATGGCGACGACGGAGACAGAGACGTATGTGTATCAGGATAGTTTTGGGGATGAGGCTTTGAGGTAGATGTTATAGGAGGGGGGAGGGGAGAATTTTTCTGGATACGAAGACTAAGGGGGGGAAGATGGTGTGTATATGTAATTATATGATTTTGTTTTTTTCGTTTTTTTTTGTTGGCATATGTGCGGTGTTAGCAGGTGAACCGATGAGTCTTCTTTGAGGATGTTGAAATGGAGAGTTTTGTGGTAATATAGGAAGAATCCCACGCATTCTTTTTTCTTGTTCATGTCGTTTTTAGATGCAGGTTTTGTACCTATTCTTTTTGAGAAAAAATTCAACAAGGAAGAAAAAACGAAAATGGAGCAGATAAGAAAGCTAGGATTTACTTCACCATACATATTGTCCACCTGTACTATCTATTGTCTTGCTCTGCCGGGTATACCTCCGCGATAACATCGCATCAGCTCAAGATAAGTGAGGCTGAAGTACACTTTCGTATAGTATAAGCCTAGAGTTTACGATATGTATTCTCATCAGACTTTTCATCTATCTAGATTGATACTGTCATAGTATGGAGGAAAGAAAAAAAAGTACCAATGAGATTTTCTTTTCTGATTGGACTTGGAGACTGAGGGGCGGCGGAGATGGTACTAAGCATGTGTACACTATACATCCCACTAGAACTGAGCCCCAGCTGCGAGCTGGGAATATTGGTTACGTGGAAATCTCAACATCAGGTTTCATCGGAAAGTATTGAATTTCATTAAAAAAAAAAGAAGATCATTTGTTCGTTCGTTAATTCGTTCACATCGCCTAATGCATGCTTATTTTCCAAAGGAGAAGGCGGCGGGGTCGGAGATGCGCGATACCCTGACCTCCGTGCGTAAATACGCGCTGACGAGTGACGATCCAAGGCTCGTGTTGGGGGTGCCAACGTATGCCTGTCAGGGGTTCTCTTTTTTCTCGGATGATGGTGGGAAGTAGTGGGAAGATATGGGGTGCATATACTACGTATGTAGGAAGGAATCAAGGCAATGGCCGATGATGCAGGGTAGTACCGGTGTGGTGGGTAACGGACATGCGAATACGAAGTATGTACACAGTATGTGCCTGGCATACGTACGTGACATGATGTGAACAAACACAACGTCACTGGATATGCAAATTTGTACTGGAGAGAGGTGGAATGACAGCATGTGAGTAGATGAGAAAAGGGGAATAAGCAGGACCTGGTTGGTATGGTGAGTAGTGTAGTAGCCATATTTGCTGACGCGGAAGGCTGCATCTGTCAAGGCCGTGTCCTTGACCACTCAGACAACATCGCGCCACCCCAGATGGCTACGGTGCAGCCACACGAACGCATCGATGATGCCGATTCAAAGCCACAGTAGTCGATGGGGGCGTGGTCCCTGGCCATCGGGCGATATACCAGGGCCCCACGGCAAAGAAACCTGAAAGGTAATGTCAGGCCGAGCAAAGTACTGCCGAAAGAGAGCGAGTAACGCGAACACTCTTGTTCAAATCAGCCAACCGCACAAAGCGCATTACAAGCAGAGAGTTGAGGGCAAGCAACAACCGAGTCAGCTGGTGCAGGCGTATTGCGAAGCCAGCGCCGCCGTAACCCCCCACTCATTTTACACAACCTTTGACATCATACCCGCCTCACTAACGGCTGTATTACCGCTTCAGAAGTTGCGAGTGTGCACGTGTGCTCGTCGTGTTGCAACGATGATCCCCAAAGAAAAAGAAAAAAGGCCGGGTTTTGGGAAATCCAGGGACTCGTGATCGACTAGACACAAGGGCATTTTTCTGGCACGTAAAAGAGAGAGAGGTGCCGAGCAAGGGTCCGACCAGTAGCGGTTGGGCAAGGGTGGGTAGGGGTCTGCGCAACACACCAGCACCGCGAGGCGGTGGACGATTGTATTTCAGGTAATTTTTTCAGGTTGTGTTTGGAGGAGAATTAGTATGAGCTAGAGAGAAGGGTTGGAACTAGGAGTATTCTCCGACAACAGAGACAAGCTCAAAGAGGGAAATGGGCAAATGTGACAAGTTCAAGGGTTGGAGGTACGTATGTAGATGAAACAAGAAGGATAATCTGAAGGTTGTTCAATAGGCACAGCGATTCCTGGGGCTGTTTACTTTCGGTGGTGTGTGTGTGTGTGTGTGGACAGGTGGGCAACGGGATGATGTCGGTACGATGATGGATGACGATGAGGGTGGGTGGGCTCAGTTTTTTCTGGGTCAATGGCCGCTGCCACTACCTGTTCAGGCGCTGGTAAGCAAAACGGCAACTTGTAGCCTTTCCCTTTGCCTCGCCTCAATTCCACCAGGGCCGAGGGATGTCGACAGCCATGCAAACAAGCATTTGGGATGCGCACTGTTTCTCGCACCCCCACAAAACAGGCAGTGTGTGGTGAGCGGGCGTGTCCGTCGCGGCTAGAGAAATGCTGTCCAGGTGGGTTCCTTTTTTGCATGAGTGATTTTCGCCATTGGAACGCTTGTCCTTTTGCTTAAGGCGCAACTACCCACGCGGTTCGCTTCTCTCGGTTGACGGGGAACTATATCAGGAACAAGAAGGTCATTGCTTTTTAGTCATTTGCTGTTTGGGATTTGCTGTTTGGGATTCGCAGGAACCCTTTGGCCTGGTTCCTGTTCGAGTTGCCAGAGACGATGATGCATGTAAGATGTTGACGATGGAGTGGCTCAGGCGGTCGGTCCTTTAGGCCCGACGAAACAGCAGTGTATGTCTGGGGAGGGGAGGGGGGAGGGGGCCATGTGCAACATGATCCTCTGTGCCTTGTGGCTACTCATGCAGCGGGCGTCGGATGGTGAGTGAGCGCGTCAGTCGTGGGGTGGTGAGTGGGCTGTGCTGGTGCCGTGATTGTGCCGCTGACTACCTCATCCTCGGATCTTTGCCAGCCGCGCTCAGCGAAGTCCTGTCCTGTCGCCGTAAGCGGTTACCCTTCTGGCACAACACCATGCCCTTGAGGTGCTGATCAGCCTTGACAGCCTAAGAGCGCCCGTGGCACATGGTGCTGCTCTTGTCGATGGTGGTGGTGGTGCTGCTACTGCGGTTGAGTGCGCTGCGTCCAACTATCACCTGCCTGCGACCTCTGCAACCTCTGCCAGCCGCGATGGGCGTTGTTTAGCGCACGCAGCTTGACCGATTCATCGATCCAGGTCAGCAAAAATCTCTGCGTGTACTTGGCTTGCGTCTGTCCCGCGTTTGGCATGCAGGGCAGGCATTGGTAGAGAGGGGAAGACCGGCGAACCTCATAGCCGTGCAGCGACAAGGTGGCATACGCCCTGCAGCCCCCGACAATGTCACCCAGCCCCGTCTTTGCTCTAGAGCAACCACTCTTTGGCAAACGTCTCCCGGCCATCACTTCACACACACATACACCAGCCAAGCGCGCATAACGTGCATGGAGACTGTTATTGGACTATGCTCTATGTAAATTCTTCAAAGGGCCCAGCGGTGCCTCGTCCAAGGGCCAGTGTCTATACTTTTGTAAAACGAAAATGCCACCAGCAACAGAAAAGAAGAAAACCCAAAAAATGCAGTAAAACCACCCGCCTCCCCAGTGTATGTACTAATGCTTGCGCTTGCATGCTTGTTCCACCACCAAGTTTCCCACCAAAAAAGGCAATGCTTGAAGTTCATCGTCTATAAGCAATGTCAAACGGAGATCAAAGCACAGGGTGTACGCCAGGTCAGAAAACTATACACAGGCGACCATAAAGGGTCCAAAGAGCACGGCCACAAGGGCCAAAAAAGAAGGTAGGGATAGACATTGCCTAGGCCTTGGTATCATTGCGCACCAGCAGCGTCATCAGTCATGGCGTCATCAAAAGAAACAGTCAGCCAACATGGGCTGACTGTTCCTTCGCAGGCGTCTAGAACCAATTGTTGTTGTTGTTATTGGCAAAACATGACATGTCAACATTGTTGCTCATGGCACTGAATGCACCATTGCTCTGGTCTAGTTGCCACGGGTCTACGGGAAGCCCGCTTTCATAATGGCTGCCCATTTGCATTGCGCCAGCCTCGGCAAAGTCCGACGAAGCCGTGCTCGTCATCGTTGCGGGTGCAGCAGCAATGCTCTTGGCATACAGCGACTCAAACCCAAGCATGTTGGTCATTGGAGCCGAAGTAGCTGCGGCCATGGACACGGGCACGTTGACGGGTTCACTGGGCACCGAGGGGTTGAAGCGATACGCAGGAGTATCTTCCCAGAACAGCGACTCGCTGGCTGCCGACTGGGGGGGTTTGAAGTCGACGTCACCAAACAAGCCACCCTCGCCAATTTCAGAATGCGTAGACGAAGCCACAGTAAGGCCTGGACCGCTTTGCTTGGATTCTCCGCTGTGCGATGTCGGCTGGGCCAGTTCGTCGTTGAACTTGCTTGGATCCAGTGGGAGGTCTGTTGCAGACCACAGCGGGTCAAAGCCAGTCCAGTCCTTGTCTAGGTTTGGGAGACAATCTTGCGAAGGCGATGTCGACAGGCTACCCATTGCAAATGCGCCAGTGACGGGCGTCATTGTGTTGGTCATCCAGGGCCACTGCTGGTTGGAAAACGTATCGCTGACATTGCTGTCGGGAGAATCACCGCCCTGAGCAAACATACCAACCTGATTACTGAACATGTCGTTGAAAGCGAAGGCGTCGAGACTGGTGCTTGCGCTTGCGACGGGAGGCTTGTCGGCACATCGCTGCGTAGAGCCAAACATGGCATGAAACTCGTTGTTGGACAGCGACAGGGTATCCATGGATCGTTGCGTCTGGACGTCTGGCTGGGGGCGAGCATGATTGTCTTGCGCCAAAGCAGCAAAAGCCGAGTGGCCGTGCAGGGTGTGTGGACGCGGAATCTTGTAGGGCATTCCGGACACATGGGCAGTGTTGTTGTTGCGATGGCAAGGCTTGTGGTGGCCGTTTGCAAAGACAGTCAGATGGCTTTCCGAGTGGGTGCCAGTCAGTTTGGGCTTGGCACGGGCGTCGTGGAGAGTCTGGCGGGAGGTATCCACCTTGAGATCAAGGTCATCCTTCTTGGTGCCGCACAGGCATTTTCCACCCGAATGGCACTGGCATCGGTTGTCGTGGGCTAAAAGTAAAGGTCAGAAACATTCGAGGACGGCCAAGCCAGCTATGAGCTCACTCTTCGCCTCGCTTTTGTCCTTGTGCGAGTCCTTGTCCTTCTTGTCGCCACAGTCGCATTTGGCGTGGTGGGACTTGGACTTGCGCGCACCGCGACAGTGTTCGCATTGCTTGACCGGACGGCCCTTGGGGTTGATATGGTGGAGATCACGATCTGTAAGGGGGGGGGGCAGGGTGTTAGCGCGGAGTGTCGAGACACAGGGTTGTGTCGCAGATGGAAGCGAGTGTGGATGTGCATACCCGTGTGATTGCAACCGCTTACTCGGTGACCCTTGATGCAGGATGAGCAAGCCCATTTTTCGCCATCGATAACAGGCATACCGGAGAGTGGTTACGGCCGAGAGCGGTCGTGGCAGTGGGCTGGGAATAGCCGAGTAGTGGGTGAAGCGCAAAAGTGCCAAGGGGCTCGAAAATGATGTACAGAAACAAACGGCAGCGCAACAGGCAGCGGGTGGCGCCGGCGTGCCGAGGCGAGAAAGGCAGCGATGCAGCCGAGGGAGAAGAGGAACAAGGAGAGGGCAACGAATAAGACGAAGAGCAGAAGAGCTAATTCAAACGCCAGAGGGTATCTTGGTCAAGGGAAGTTGGACGAGGACCGTGAACGCCGTGGACAGGACCGGAGGACGACAGGATGGAGAGAGAGGAGAGTGGAGAGTGGAGAGTGGAGAGAGGGAGAGTATCAGAGGGGAACCGAGCGCAGGAGGCGCTGGCCGAAAGCGTTAGACGGGGCTCCTTGGGTACGACCAGACCAGTGTACTGTATGGTGTTGTTGGGGGACGATAGTGGTGAGAGAGCAAAGAGAGAGCGGGAGCAACAGGTTAAGAGCAGAGGCACACGGGGCTGTGGAGCGTGTAATTGGCTGTGGAGCTTAGCGTCATCGGCAAGGGCGCTCGGGCCTTTGCGACGCTGCGTGCTCGAATCTGCAGGCGCGATCAGCCATGGCGACGGCGGGCAGTTGTGGCCGGAAGGGGCTTAGCGCCAGGATCCCACCCTGTGCACCCTTCTGGCCCTGTGTTGCTGCTTGCACTTGCTGCTAGCTGCTAGTACATGTACCTACTCGTCTCCTCCTCCTCGTCCTGCCTGTCTGCATGCAACCCAGCAGGTGGCCAGCGAGCCAGCGAGCCAGCCAACAAGCCAACACCGCCATGCCTCTCACCGCATCCCGGCGCAGGCCATCATCCATGTGCCCCTACAGTAAGTACGCCTGTGCCTACTACTATGCTGCCGTCCTGGGACCATGACCTGCAGCTGCTGCTTAGGCGCTCCATGGCCGCCACAACGCACCGGACCTTGTCCCTCCCCCTCGGTCGGCCATCTGACGACGCGTCCCCCCCCCCCCCCCCTTCGTGCTGCGCTGGCCCCTCGTCGGCCGCCTTGTCGAATGAATTATGCGGCACTCCACGCACCGCCTGTTTCACGGCGGAGGCTGTTCG
>NW_014575285.1:0-6944 GCF_000527765.1 Bipolaris victoriae FI3
CCCCTCCGCCCACCATGGCTTCTACTACGGACACTGCCGCTCTCAACTCCTCCAATCCCTCGGCACACAAGGAAGACTCGCCCGACACTGCTGCTCGTCCTTCGCTCTCCTCTGTCGACAACCAGTCCGGAACACGCAGGACCAGCTTCAACTTTCTGCGCAGAGCCAGCGGAAAGAGCTCCTCAGAGACTCGTGGTAGCAGCGCCAGCAGAAGCACCTCTGGAGCAAAAATGAGCCGCAAGCAAAAGGCCCTCGCCCAGGAGGAGGCTTTGCGCAGGCAGCGCGAGGCCAGTATGCTCCCCACCCAGCCGCCCCGCCTGCCCTCGCACTCGGCCCTGCCCCAGATTGCCACGTTCGGCGGCGAGGATACCTACCGTCCAGACTCGGTCGCCATTGTCTCCAACAAGGTCGGCGCCTACAACCCCAATGCCTTCAACTTCAGCCGGCCCTCGGTTGATCCTTCCAAGGTGGCTCGCCAGCCCAACATGCCCGCCGGCCCTTCACCCCCATTGCCTGCCGACATTGATCCATACCCCAGGACCGAGAGCATGACCAACCGCGGCCGCTACAGCTATGCCAGTACCCAGGCCACCAACGTCAACAGCCCTCGCCGCGTGCGCAGGAGGAAGGATCCCACACCATTCAAGTATGTCACCACCATCTCTTCACTTACGCTAGCTAACCATGTTTCAGCATCCTTGTTATTGGCACAAAGGGCTCCGGCAAGTCCGCCTTCATCGAGTTCCTGCGCACCGCCCTCGCGCTTCCCGCTAGCAAGCGACCGCGTACTCCTTCTCCACCCGCGACTGCCGTTGGTGGTGATGATTCGCCCTTCACCTCGCAGTTTCTCGAGACCGAAGTCGATGGCGAGAGAGTGGGCGTCACCCTCTGGGACTCCGAGGGCCTCGAAAAGAACATTGTCGACTTCCAGCTGCCTCTGATCACCACCTTCCTCGAATCCAAGTTTGAGGACACTTTCAGTGAAGAGCAAAAGGTTGTCCGTTCCCCAGGAGCAAAGGACACGCATATCCACTGCGTCTTTCTCTTGTTGGATCCCATCCGTTTGGATCAGAACATTGCCGAGGCCCGCAAGAATGTCAACATCGTCAATGCCGGCAGTGCCATTTTTGGAGGCCTGGACGAGAATCTGGATCTCAATGTGCTCCGCGAGCTCCAAACAAGGACCACCGTGATTCCAGTCATCAGCAAGGCAGACACCATTACTGGTGCCCACATGCGCTATCTCAAGAAGACGGTGTGGGACACAATCAAACGATCCAAGTTGGACCCACTCGAGGCTTTGAATCTCGAGTTGGGTGATGACGAGGATGATGATGAGGACCGACTCGACGAGCGCGACGAGGATGAGTATGAGCACTCGTCTGACGGCGAACAAAAGTCCGAGATGCTGAACAAGATCCTCGAACGCTCTTCTTCCGAAGCCGCACGCTCAATTGCTTCGTCTGCGTCGTCCACCAAATCCCAATCACCTTCGGCATCGGCGCCAAATGGTAGCAGGAACCACAGCCGCAAGCCGTCTGCCATGGCTGCGTCGATTCACAGCGAAAGCACCGAAACACCTTTCCTGCCTCTCAGCATCATCTCACCGGATCCTTATGACCCCGAGGTTGTTGGGCGTAGGTTTCCTTGGGGTTTTGCCGATCCCTACAACCCAGAGCATTGCGATTTCGTCAAGCTCAGGGAAAGCGTCTTTAGCGATTGGCGTTCTGAGCTCCGTGAAGCCAGCCGCGAGCAGTGGTATGAGAGCTGGAGGACTACACGACTCGAAAAGGGCAGGCGTCGCGTCGTTACTGCAGACGGACCAACATCAAGACAACTTTCAGTCCCTGCTACCAACGGCCGCGCAGTCAGCGCAGAAGGTCGCGAGTATCGCCCATACCGACCCGGTGCCTTTTAACCGACCATCTGCTCTAGAAGCAAAAACAGCAGTCTGTGAAATCAACAAGAATCCGCGCTGGTACGTCGTTGGACCGCAACACTGCCAGTCTCCATTATCCAAAAAAAAACAGCATTTATCCAACAGTGCATGTTTGAGGAAACAAGCACCTGGACGTGCCGAGCATGTTATACTTTCACATCGTACGCATTTCACAAGGTGCATGTGTATACTTGAGCTTGGCACATACCTTTTTCCTATGTCGACTATGTTTGATACTCCTTTGTCTTTTATTTGTCTGTTTATCTGAGTTTGACTTCAATATTGCGCATACCCCCTTTCGATTGTTTAGTACCCCTTAGATTCATGCTCTTCCCATACCGTTTCCTCTTTGCAAGAGGGATCCGGGTGGTTAAACTTGGCGCTGAGCGTAGCTTTTATTGATGAGGTAGTTCCAAACTGTATTTAGCGATTGCTTTTTTACGTGGCAATTGGAGGGGTTGAGTGTTTGAGGAAATGTCAAAGTTTTTACTTCTTTGCTACTTGACTTTGACTTTGACTCGACTTAGACCTTAACTTGACTCGGAGTCTTGTGCGAAAAGTTTGTATTGCTGACATTGGCGGATCGACGTTACAACAATGCCGCGTTCGTGCCTTTTAAGTTGGACTTTTTGGTTCCTTTGGTAAAGAATAGTTGGAGAATGTGTGGAGCGTGGTTGGGTACAGCACCATGTTTGGTCAATTCCGGAGTGGGACGGACGATGAACCCGCTTCCTTCTCCAGTGGACCAATCGCGACGGCAGTCTTCGACGCGTGCGCGAATCCTCCAAGAAGTACCTCCTACTAGCGCTTGCTGCCGATGACGAGACGTTCTGTTTTCTGCAATGATTCCCGATATCGCGTCTTGATAAACTGCGATATAAACAATGCGGTATGTAGTCCTCTGCATCTCTTCCGTGCTTGTTGCAACCTGCACCACCTTCGTGCTCGCCCATCTCTTGTCATTCAGCATCGGCATGGCCTCACGCAACTATATCACGTTGATGCTCGCAAGCATCGCTACTTCGGTATCAGCAACAGAGGTAGACTTGGGATGGTACCCACCCAAGAAAAGCTGGATCAACAATCTTGACCAAATTCTAAACGGTACTGGAACGAATGGCTTCATATTCAACAGCTCGCAGTTACCAGCTGGTGTTGAATATGGCACTTACAACTGGTGCAATATGCCTCACGTGCGCAAAGAAGAATACGTAAAAGCTGATGACGAGTTTGAACTGGTCTATGTAGAGGTGTGAGTACGTCTATCTGTATTGACAAAAATAGTGATAACTTACACAAGAATAAAAAAGCATTCATCGTCACCACAAGCGTACACCATATGCTTCGAACACATTCCCACGAGAGTCGTACCGCTGGGAGTGCAAAGATCAAGGCCTTTTCTACTATGGAGAGCCTCTCGATTCTACGTCTAACAAGACTTCCGCATCAACATACTGGAGTGTATACACCGACCCGGTGAATCCCTTTGCGCAAG
Organism: Bipolaris victoriae FI3; assembly: GCF_000527765.1. Lineage (NCBI taxonomy): Eukaryota > Fungi > Ascomycota > Dothideomycetes > Pleosporales > Pleosporaceae > Bipolaris > Bipolaris victoriae. The sequence goes on from NW_014575285.1 coordinate 3,435, forward strand.
CAGGTTTCAACGGCTCATGCCAATTTCCTCAAATCACACTTGAAGGCCTCGAAGACTCGTGGCAGCACGGAAAAGATCTCTACGGCGTCTACCACGAACTGCTAGGTTTCCTACCCTCCCAAATCGACACCAAAGTCACATACCGCGTCTCCAACAACGTCATCACCAGCCAAGTCGCCGGCATGCTCATACAAGGAATGTACGACCCCGAGGAAAGCGTTCCTCTCCACGTCCAACCCAGCGACATCGACTCCCTCGCACCATCCTACTCCTGTCCCGCAGCCTCCAAACTCTACAGCACCTACGGCGTCGGCAGCTCCGCCGCAAACTGGACTGCCCACCTCTCCGCCACAGCCCCGCTCTTCAAAGCCCTCGACACAGTCAGCGGCGTGCCACCCTCCTCCGCAGAATGGCACAATTGGTTCGACCACTACTACGACAACCTGTCTGCCCGCCAGTGCCACGCCAAGCCTCTACCGTGCAATATCACCGACCCCAGCTTGTGCATCGACCAGCGCCACGCAGATGCAGTGTACAGACTTGGTCAGTATGAGTACTCCTTCATTTACCGTGATGCGCCGCAGTCGCTGCAGGCTGCTGCAGGCTCCTACGGCGTTTTTCTGGCCGAACTCGCGAGTCACATCCGTGCTGCCGTGGCGGGCCACTCTGATATCATATATCGCCATAACGTGGCGCATGACGGGTCTCTGGCGCGCCTCTTGAGCTTTTTACAGGTCGAGCAGATGGTTTGGGTGGGGATGGGGTCGGAGGTTGCGTTTGAGGTTTATAAGAGGGGAGGTGGGGAGGAGAAGAAATGGTTTTTGAGGATTCTTTGGGGTGGACGGGTGTTGAGGAGTTCGAATCCGAGTCTTGGGTGGAAGCAGGGGAGTGTGGATATGCTTGATGTGGAGGTTTTTCTGAAGTATGTGGATGGGCTTGTGGGAAGGGGGGCGGAGAAGGTGGCGGCATTTTGTAAGGGGTGATGGGGTTATGAGTGGATCCTTGTTTGATGGAGGAGCATGCAGGTACGAGGCGAATGGACCTAGAGACATTTCTTATACTACGGAAGAGTATAGTCTCGATATCATGATAATACGGTTCTAGGATATCATATGTGGATTCAAATATACGGGTAATTTACACAAAGCGAGAATAACAAACATTGTCCCAGCTGCTACTATCAAATCATGTCATCAAGATGATCGAGATGCTGTGTCCATAGTCCTAAGATGCACCATTCGATATTGGGATCTCATGTCCGATCAGAAAGGCGATGTACAGGAATGACAAGGAGTGGAAGATAGATTAAAATTGTCAGAGCGGTTTGAACACACAGATGATGGTAACCATTTGGGCGTGATGTCTAGTCAAAATTGAAATGAAGTGAGGTCAGAGGGTTGGGGCTTGTTCACTTTTCCTTTTTCGTCTCCGTTTTATACCTCCAAAACGCCTAACAGATGCGGTTAGTAAACGGAAAACGGAGTTGAACCGAACACGCCCTACGGATACGAAAGTGAACAGGCCCTTACCCCACCTCGGATCCCCGCCCCACCATAGCAACGTGCTTGACATCCCTGTCTCCGATACAGGCGGAGTCACTCATAGCTTTCCCAAAAAATAAAAATGTCCACACCGACGTTACACACACTTCAACCACACACACGCAATGGCAACAGTACCTGACTACTCACGGCCGACAACGCCTGAAGCCATTGCCAATGGCATTGCCACACCTCGTACACCGAGGAATGGCTTTGCTCTCACCGAATACAGCGCAAATCCAAGCCCGCCCTCGGAACCAAACACTTCAAAGACACAGAGCGTGATACCCGAAGCATTCCTGCTCCCAAATGGATACCCCGACTACCTGCGCCTTATCCTCACATCCCGCGTCTACGAGGTCGTCCAGGAAACGCCATTGACGCCCGCAATCAATCTCAGCAACCGGCTAGAATGCAATGTCTTGCTCAAACGCGAGGATCTACAGCCCGTCTTCAGTTTCAAGCTGCGGGGCGCATACAACAAGATGGCACATTTGGAGCCCAAGGAGCGGTGGAGAGGCGTCGTGGCATGTAGTGCTGGAAACCACGCCCAGGGCGTTGCGTACTCTGCTCGCAAGCTCAAGATTCCAGCAACTATTGTCATGCCCTCGGGCACACCAGATATCAAGCACAAGAATGTCTCGAGGCTGGGTGGCTCCGTTATACTTCACGGGGCAGACTTTGATGCTGCGAAAGCAGAGGCATCGAGGTTGGAGAAACTGCATGGACTCATTTCTATACCGCCTTTTGATGATCCCTATGTCATTGCGGGCCAGGGTACTGTCGGCATGGAGCTTCTACGACAAACCAACCTGCAAGATCTCAAGGCAGTGTTTTGCTGCGTGGGCGGAGGCGGCTTGATCGCCGGAGTAGGCGTCTACATCAAGCGCATCGCACCGCACGTCAAGATCATAGGAGTGGAGCAGTACGACGCCAATGCCATGGTGGAATCGCTCAAAGCAGGCAAACGTGTAGTCCTCAAAGATGTCGGTCTCTTCGCCGATGGCGCAGCCGTCAAAACCGTAGGCGAAGAAACATTCCGCATCTGCCAGGAAGTCGTCGACGAAGTCGTCCAAGTCACCACGGACGAGACCTGCGCCGCCATCAAAGACATGTTCGAAGACACACGCTCCATCGTCGAGCCCGCGGGCGCCCTCGCCCTCGCCGGCCTCAAAAAATGGGTCTCACGCAACCCTTCGCCCGACCGCAACCGCAGCCTCATCGCCATCGCCAGCGGCGCAAACATGAACTTTGACCGCCTCCGCTTCGTCGCCGAGCGCGCGGCAATCGGCGAAAACAAAGAAGCCATCCTCTCCGTCTCCATCCCCGAATCCCCAGGCGCCTTTGCCACCCTCGTCTCAGTCATCCACCCCATGGCCGTCACCGAATTCAGCTACCGCTACTCCAGCCCAGACTCGGCACAGATCCTCGTAGGCGTAGAACTCAAAGCTGCAACCCGCTCCCGCGACTTACCCGATCTCATCAACCGCCTCGCCGCAGAGGGAATGACAGCGCACGATCTCTCAAAAGACGAACTCGTCAAAAGCCACATCCGCTACCTCGTCGGCGGCCGCAGCGACGCAGCAAACGAACACATGTTCATGTTTGAGTTTCCCGAGCGCGGCGGCGCTCTCTACAAGTTCCTCAATACCCTCCAGCCAGGTATGAATATCAGCCTGTTCCACTATAGGAATTACGGCGGCGACGTCGCAAAGATTCTCGCCGGCATCCAGTGTCACGAGGGTGAGAGCGAAAAGTTGACGGCGTTTCTCAAGGATATCGGGTATCCGTATAAGGAGGTGACGGATAGTCCAAGTTATAACATGTTTTTGCGCCGCTGATCAAGACTTTTTTTTTTCTTCCTTTTCTATGGCTGTGTGTCTGTGTGTTTTTCTTTGAGTTCTGTGGGAGGAAAAAAGGAAAGTTGGGATAGGATTAGATAATGATGAGGAATGAATATTAGATACCC
>NW_014575285.1:6995-103965 GCF_000527765.1 Bipolaris victoriae FI3
ATCTAAATACTATTAAAACCTCACGTCTTGTTCTCTCTCTCTCTCTCTCTTTCTTTCATATCTTCGAACCCAAGACAAAACACAAGGCAAAGAAACACACTTTTTGTTTTTTTGCACAGTCGACCTCGTAAAAAGCGGTGTTGAATTGGTCTTTCGCGATCATCTATCTGTACGTAGCATGTGTTGCAATACGCAAAAAAGCTATCTTGGCTGGTTATGTGGTATCCTGATATAATGCAAAAAGATTCTAGATTAAAAGGCTCGGGAGAAGGGAGGGGATGGAGGGGAAATAAAACTAGTTAAAAAAAGAACAAGGGTGTACTTAAGAACACAGCAACAACAACAACAGCAAGCCGTTAGCGCCTGTTCCAAGCGTACGCCTTTGCCCTAAAGCGCAATATCTCCCCAACGTGGTAGCGACTGTTAAAAGCGGCTGGTCCAGGCAATATGTGGGTTTTCTGTTTCTTTTTATCAATCACACCCTATCCTCTGCAAAATCAAGAACCTCGCAGTCATCTTCGAAGAAACCTTCTTCACCGCCGTTGATGCCATCTTTCTTGATTCGTCGTCGTCTGGTAGTCACGACAACTTGTTCTACCTCTTCTTCGCCATCTCGCAGCACAAGCTTGTTCTCAATCCTGGCAGCAACTCCAGTGATATCGTCTTCGCCCGAGTCGTAGGCTGGCGCCACAGGCGAGGAGAGTCGTGTCGCCTCTACGCTTTCACCAAATAGCCAGGGTGATGAGTCGTCGTGGTGGAGGTCCGAGACCAGTTCGGGAAGTGTTGGCTGGTACTCACTGGCGCTGCCATGAACCTCTGATACCTGCCTTGCGTAAACAAACCTCGTCACGCGCTTGTCCGTATAGAAAGGCTGGTAAGGCGGGTTGGTCTCAATCTCGGAGAAACTGAGCGGCGCAAGAGTCGGCCCGGCAGGTTTGCGACATGGCAAGCTTCGTGGCAACCAGTCTCCATAGCACTCCTGGCTTGGCTCTGGGTCTCCAGGTTGCGGCATAATCTGCTCTGTGACCGCCGGTGGGAGAGATATGTCTGGAATGGGAGCTAGCCCAAACTCTACGGCTTTCTTCTTGGTGATTGTGGCCGTGTTGCCCGATTTCCCTTTGCCGGCAGCAGGTCGCATCTGGACCCGCCAGATCTGAAGTACACCGCCAGAGACCAATGCGATTGAGCCACGACCCCTTCCAGACAACCAACGAACACTGTAGGGTTTGATACCGCTGGAAGAGGATGGGAGCGTCAGTTTATTGTCACCCGCATGCCGAATGTTGTTAATCGACTTGCCCACCCCAGCGGCTACAGCTTTGCCAGATTTGGCGCTCACAACAGGTGTTACAGCAAGACCACTGAGACTGAAACGTGAACCACTGTTGGTTCTTGTCCGCACAGCATCAAACCAGGGCCTGGCGCTATTGATGGCTTGCATTGCTGAGTTGACTGCGCCAGTAGATCCGTTGGGAGGAGTGGATTCCTTAGGCTGAGCTGGCTGGGCCACTGGTCGAGTCCGCCTAGCAGGTGGCCATTGGAATGCGGATGCCGGCATAGGAAACATGTGCACCGTTCCTTTGTCGGTAATCACTGCCAACCTGTCGGCTCTAGGAGCAGACCATACTACATCAATGACATTCGCGACGGTCATGCGGGTGAATCGAGCAACCTGCCGAACATGCGGTCCTATAGGCTGCTCCCTCACTGTCTTGCGCGCTCGTCGGAAATGCATACGCTTCAGATCCCAAACGTCTTGATAGTCACCCTTCTTGCTCACCGACATGAGCATCAGACCGCTAGGGGAAAAGGAAAGAAAGCTACATCCCAAGGCGGCTGGGACAGTTGCAACAGGCTGGAGAGCACTCTTGCTTCTGGTCTCTTCTGCATCTAGCAGTTTTTGTAGATCAAAGACTGAGATGACAGCGGCTTCTTGCCTGGGTTGAGCCTGGCTGTAGCCGTGTGTAGGTGGAAAGTAGTGCTGCATTGGATCTTGGTTGTGCGAGACACCATTGCCTTGCTGGCCCTTGTTCATGTAGCTTTTGATCGCCTGCATTCCCTTTTCAGTAGCCCAGCGTGCGCCTTTGATAGCAACTTGGGTTCCTTCACGGGTAAGTCTGTCGATCAAGCCTGCCTCGTTAGGTGCATCGACAGCACAATTGGGCAATGGTTGAGGCGGCACACTATGATGTGCGAGACCCGGAGCACGCTCGTAGTAGGGCGATGTCAATGCTACCCCGTTAACGGGGTAGAGCGAGCTTGATGCCGGTGGAGAGAGGGCAAGCCAGCGATCGGAGAGCGAGAAGACCGGTAAGCCATACTTATCCGGTGGAGTTTCGTCGTGGCTTCCATCGGCGGCACTGGAGCCATTTGAATGCACAGCTCGTTCACGATTCTGGACAGAGGTCCACAGCTTGCCAATGCAGCGGAAACGCTCGGCATACTCGAAGTGACCTTCTATGTAAGGAGCGAAGATGAACACCTCGCCACTTGCGCCAGAAGCAACCACGACAAACTTTCCCTTTGCGTCCACGACCAGGTCGCCTACAGGCGGTGGTGGCTGGAACATGGGGCTGTCGATTGGACTGGTAAGGGGGGTCGTTGGCGTTCTGTATAGGACAGCCAACCTCCGTCTCTCCTTGAGGGAATAAACCTCAACGGTAGTCTGATAACCGCTGATCTGTCCATTTTCATGGTTTCCGTGTCGTGAAGATGGCCTGCTGGGCGAATCGGAAGCCGAGTCATCGGCGACCGAAGAGGAGCCACTTGCACTGCTATTCTGGCTGTCCTTGATGACTGGACCGTGCAGAATCAGTGCAACAAGTGGGCGGGAGGCAGCCAGCGGATCTCTCCGCGATGACCAGGGCAGAATCTTTGCGCCTATTACGGCGCCCCGCAGGCCTTCCAGGCGACCTACAATGTCCATCTTGCTCTTTTCGACGCGAAAGACATCGAGACCGCCTTGACATCCGACGAGCAGGACATTCTCAGCAGAGCGAGCTGCTTCGTCCCCGGCCGTGGACAGTGTGTCGAAGCCACAGAAGCAGCCGCCTTGGCCAGGCTGGAGGCCGCTACTCGGGGCGCTTAGGAAGTCAAGGTTGGGCAGGCCGTAGTAGTGGGCTTGTGGCTGGTGAGGCAGCGGGGGGTTGGGAACAAACTGGTGCGAAGGAGTGCGACCGCTTTGCGAGTAGATGGAGGCCCTACGGTCGCTGCCCGGCGAGTGTTGCATCCTTCCACCAAAGGTTGTGTATTGGTTAGGATGGCTTAGGGGCCGTGGTCCAGGCGGCGAGTTGGACATGGCTTGGTGTTGGTATAGGCCTTCTCGGCCACTGGGCGAGTTGTGGAAGGTGGGTGGAGAGCCTGCAATAGCTATGGCGCCATTACCTGGGGAGCCTTGGTGTGGGAAGAAGGGTACCGACTTGGCCCACTCGGTAGTGTACTGGGCGGCAGTGTTTCGCGTGGCACCGATGGCCGACAGCAAGGGGGAAGCGGTGGCATTGTAGTTTGTTGGTGGAGAGGTGGAGGACAGGCGCTTTGCAGACGAGGGAGAGGTTGTTCTGGGGAGGTGGTGAGTCACTGACACAGGGGCGGATCAACAAGGGAAGTCACGTACACTTGTCTGGGATAGATGCGCGTAACCCGTTCACCCTGCCTATTTCTTCTTCCCAGCTCATGTCTCGAGGAGTTGCGACCACGCGCGTGAGGGCTGTCGTGCTGCTTGCTGGGCTTGGGCTGGTGCTTGTGCAGGTAGGTGAGGTTTGAAACAGGCTTCGTATGCGTCTGGTCGGCAACGGTGTCGGGCGATGAGCTCATTCAACCTGCTAGAGAGGCGTGTGGAAGAGTGTATGGGGAGCGCTAGCTCGGTGGTAGAGGGTGGGCGAGTGTGTGTGTGTCGTGTTTGGTGGAGGAGAGTTGGTCGAGGGAAGCAACGGGTGCAGGCGGCAGGCCAGGGCGTGGGGATGAAGGCTAAACGGAGGCGGTTGCGTCATGTGCAGCCGTGACTGGCGACTCGTGCGGGTGCAAGTCGCGTGCGTGCACAGCAAGACAGGCGTACAGCGGTGCAGCGGTGTTATGGCGGCACAGGAGCCCTGGATGCTGACTCGGGCTGTGCTGGCGTTGAGGTGGATGTATGTGGAATGCTATCTATCTATCAGCAGCTACTATCGCCAGACGGCGGGGGTGCTCCTTCACACGGCACGCAGGCTGGGGGCGCACCTCAAATAGCTCAACAGGACAACAGGCGTTTGCAAGACTGTTGACGGCGGGCGATAGCCGACGGCGACCTTTGTTCCCAACCCGCAGTTGTTGAGGCGTTGTATATGCAAGCCGTCGTCAGTAGTCATACTTGCGGCGGCGGCTACTACGCTGTCGCGGTCGGTCAAGGCCAAGGTACCGAGGGGCAGTCGAGAGCTTCTGCAGGGTGGTGCATGTGCATGCCGCACCCGCACCCTTCTATTCGCTCCCTCGACCCTTGGCTTGGCTGCATCCACTCGTCCTGCATGGCAATACGTGTGTAGGACTGTGTATGCTATGTATTGCCTTGTTTGGCCTCTTGCTCGTGACCTGCGCTGCTCACTCCGACGCCGGCTGATGCCTCAGCACCACATGACGATGATGTGTAGAGTACAGTACAGTACGTACTGTAAATGCATATGGCATTGTCAGCTGTAGTCACGTGTCTTCAGCGCATACTACTGGAACTACTACTATGGAACATGTATGCATCCCTGTCTCGATCGCGTCTCAAGAATCCGTCATGATACAAGTGTTGGCCTTGTTCTTGTGACTATGCTGTTGGCGTGTCCATCTACACGCTAGTGGCCTTGTATTGCGCATAGACGTCTCCTTATCAATAAGCTCCTCTTAGCCCGAGGTTATCCGTAGCCATCCTACTAACTATCCGTGGCTAAGTCACATGTGGCTGGGCTGTCGTGGCTCATCAATGTGTGGCTGCATCAGTTGTGGCTATACAATCTGTGGCTGAACAGTCTGTCTGCAGGCTTATCGATAACAATCCCTCGGGTTGACCGACCCCCAGCGTAGTCTACACTACACCTCTTCTTCCACTCTTCATCTCCTGCCTCTCCAATCGTATTCTTTGCAGTGCGTTTCATGTCATCGACTCTCGCCTATGCAGATCTGTTTTCTTTCTTCTTGACACGCACGCGACATGCCAGTGCAATGTAGACGGACCAATGCTCCTGATGCAGTATAGAGCCGGCCACTACGTGCTTATATACGCAAGCGAGCAATCTCAGAACTGTAACCGAGCAATCTCGCCAATGTAACCGACCCTGTCTGCAGCCGCCATCGAGCGCCCCACCCTCGTAAAGACGTTGAAAAGTACTTGATTCCGTCTGATCCCGTCTTCTGGTAGACAAAAAAGGCCAAATTGTTCTCTCGTCATGTTCAAGTCCACTCTCGCCAGCGCCCTTTACTGCTCCTTCCTCTATGCAAGCCCTGCCTTTTCAGAGTACACCAATCTTCCAGATGTCAAACCAGGCGTCTTCGAGGCGGGCACCCGCATAGAAATCCACAACACTAACTTCGATGCCGTCTGGGACCTGCTCACCGACTTCCCCAACTACGCCGCCTGGAATCCATTCGTCCGCTATGCAGTCGTCACCTCACCACTTAACATCACACTGCCTGAACAACGGCCTGTCGAGGGCAAGAATCTCTTTTTCCGCGTTCAGATCCCCTCGCTTCCACTGCCCGTAAACAAGGACACTCCCGACAACCCTCTACACACGCAAACATCACAAGAGATCGTTACAGCTGTACAACGCGACCTGGGAAGGCTAGCCTGGGCGTACTGGCCACCTTCGGTCATGCTGAGTGCTGAAAGGTGGCAGGCTATTACTGATTATGGCAATGGAACCGTGTTGTATGAGAGCAGGGAAGTTTTCGGTGGGCCTCTGGCTTATGTTGTCAAAACCACCATGGGAGAGGCCTTACAAGCCTCATTCGTAGGTCAGGGAGAGGGAATCAAGCTGTACCTTGAAAGCCGGTGAGACTGCGCTTTAGCCTCGGAACATGGTAGACCACAGTGGCGTTGAAAAATGATTTCTTATTAGAATAATACGAGGTGAAGTTGAGATTAAAACTAGACGGTTATTGGTGCAACAGAGTCAGTATGCAGATGTCACTGTATTTAGTAGCGAGCCGTTGCATGCAAGACAGCGGCGGGTTCATCCACACACATGCATAGCCCACCCGCTCGGAACATGGGCCAATCCCGGTCACCCACCCACCGCGTCGCTATCGCAATCGCACATGGCCTGTACACGCCGCAGCATCAGGTGCGCCCGCTTAACAATGACGTTATTTTGCGACTGTCGCTGAAACCCCTCGTGCTTTTTCTTCTCTTCTGCCATTCTGCACGTTTCTGTCGTATGTTGGCGCCACACTAGACACTGGCAGCGCCGCCTATGCCGTCCACTCGCTCTCGTCATCGCTTATCTTCCTGTCGCAATCGCGAGGTACTCTGGCTGCCATCATAACCATGAACCCCGAGCTCGAGGCTTTTGCGCGAGCCATATCGCGTGTCCTGGGCTGGGCCTACTTTCTTGCTTGGTGTGTTCCTTTCTCTGGCTCTGGGTCCTTCTTATCTCGCATGCTGACTCTCCTATTCAGGTCCTTGTCCTTCTACCCTCAACCCATATCCAACTACATCCGCAAATCCACACTTGGCCTTGCAATCGATTTTCCTACCTTGAACGTCCTCGGCTTCACCTGCTACACCATCTCCACCGCCTCGTTCCTCTACTCCCCCACCATCAAAGCACAATATGCCCAACGGCACCCCGAAGCCCCTGTTACAACGGTGCGATTCAATGATTTTCTGTTTGCTGCCCACGGCGCAGTCATGTGTTTCATCATATACAGCCAGTTTTTCGAGCCCATATGGGGGTTTGAAGTGGGCAAGAGGCAGAAAGTGAGCCGCGTTGTGTTTACCGTCTGGTGGGCATGCGTCGCTGCCATATTTGCAGTTGTACTGCTAGTCCGCTTCAAAGGGCAGAACGGAGGCTATAACGCTGAAGGATGGGCGTGGATCGATGTCGTAAGCTCGTCTTTATTGCATTGTGATTGCCCACTACTAACGACACCCTATCTAGATCTACACTCTTGGCTACGTCAAACTCCTTACTGTTTTTCTCAAATATATACCACAAGCATGGGTCAACTACAAACGCAAGTCCACCGTTGGCTGGAGCATCTATCCCATGCTACTGGACTTTGCCGGTGGCTGGCTGTCACTTGCACAGCTGTGCATCGACTCTGCGCTGGAAAACGACTGGAGCGGTGTCACTGGCAATCCAGTCAAGTTTGGCCTTGGTAACATTACCATCGTCTTTGACATCATCTTCATGGTGCAACATTACATCCTGTATCGGCATGCCTCTGAGGAAAAGGTCGAGGACGAAGAGGAGTCTGAGGCGCTAGTCGGGGCCATGCGAGATTAGGAGCTTCACCTGCATAGCTACTAGTCCTCCCCTTTGCCCTAGGACCATGCCTATCATGCACAGCCGAACCAAAGTCCGGATACCACGTGGATGAACCCCATCCCAAAATTTTAGATTAGACCCGAACAAGACGCGCTACCCTTTGTTGTGGACAACACCTTTTTGGCGCTATTGAATCTATTCCAATTTAGACGAGCATGTCTTGTTGCCATGTATTGGTTCCAACGCCACGATCACGATTGTGTGCTGTACAATTTCTGCGCTTTGGCCATTGGTACTATGATTGTGCAAGCCGCTTGCCCCTGGAGCTAGGAGGACTGGATACCACGCCTGTGCGTACGGACTTTTCTCGTTGATACTCACTTGATGTGTAATCGACACAGAAGCCCATATTGCCGACTACAGCTGTCCCAGGGCCTTGGGTGAAGAACAAGGTCACGTGATTATCCGAACAGATTCCTTTCGGCTCAAAAACAGTGAGGAATAAACCAACCGCCCATATTGCCATGATATCTATCAATTTACTCTATCATCTTATCTTTACGCTCATCAAACAGAAGCATCGCTATTTTTTTTCACCATCCACCCGCCAGCTATACACATCGCTCAGTACCATGTTTCCAAACCGAAAAAAAACACCATTCAAGTCCCTTTTCTAAAGCCAAGATCCGCATCGACATCCGATCCAGCTTCCTCGCCTCCAGCACTACTACTACTCTGAGAAACATACTGCCCCTCCTCCCGCGCCTCGCTCCTCTGCCCCAACTCCCTCAAATGCAGCGCGCGCGTCGTCAACGCCGTAACAATCATCATAAAACTCAAGCACGCGGCCGTAATAAAGCCCTTGTGGTACCTCGGCTGCTCGACCTGCTTCCACACGACGAGTGGCAACCACGCCTGAACCACGTATGCCATTTCGTTCATAGAAGCCACCACAATGGCGCGCTCCTCGTTGTCATGCGTGCATATTTCGTGTGCCCAGGCGTAGCAGAGGCCGGAGATGCCGCCGCCGAAGCCCGTTAGGATGTAGCAGGCCCACTTCCATTTGATGGGTATGTCCCAGATGGCGAGGCTTACGTAGCACATTATGTTTACGCAGCCGCCGAAGACTATGGGCTGCCAGCGCGAGCCTTTGAGGATGCTGTCGCTGGTCCAGGCGTAGAGGAGGGTGGTTACGACTTGGACGGCGTTGGTAACTGTTGGGTACTGTTGGTGTTTGGAATTAGCATTTCAAGTCGTTATTTTATATCAAGAATGGAGAGATGATAGGGGAGGAGGGGGAAAGAACATACCGTGTTGATCTGAGTAATGGTATACTTTGGATGCTTACTCGACTTGAGAAACTGCTGGAACACAGGCTGCGCGCCCGAGTTACCGTTGTTGAAAAAGATGTAAAGGAACACGAGGGCGTAAATATGCCAGGACGTAAAGATCTTCCAGATCTTAGCTCGAGTATAGGGCTGTCGTTTTTGGCGGCCCTCGCGCTGCATGCGCTCCTGTGCGAACTTGACTTCCTCTTTTGTCAGGTAAAAGGGTTTGGAGATTTCGGGGAGGTCGGGCAGAAAGAAGAAGCCCATGAGGGCAATGGGGATGGAGATGATGCCGTCGACGATGAAGAGCCATTGCCAGCCTCTGAAGCCGCCTTTGCCGTCGAGTCTGTAGACGCCGGACATGAGGTAGCCTGAGAACATGGTTGCGATTGCGCCACTGGTGTGGAAGATGCAGGAGCGCTTGGCGAGTTCTTCTTTGCGGTACCATGACCCGATTATGTATTGCATGCCAGGATAGAAAGTAGATTCGGCGAGACCTGGGGTAAAGTCAGCTAGGAATGTTTTTTTTGTCATGGTGATTTAGATCTTACCGATGAGAAATCGTAAAGCGTAGATTGTTTCTGCGTTCTTGGCGCGACAGAGACAGAACGTCAGGACTGCCCATGTGAGCTGTCACTGTTAGCACATGAGACTTGCACAGGGCATAGTTCCAACGTACCTCCATGGCGGGAATCCAAATCGACGGTCGAACACGGGTCAAGATGATGTTACTCGGTATCTCCCCGATAACGTATCCCACCGTCCAGCAAGTCTGCATGTAATTAAGTTGATTGCCATATAACCCAAGATCCTCTTTCCTAGCATAGATATCAGCAAACGAAGACCTCTAATCAAAGCAAATTCCGCAACCTACATTCCAGACACAAAAGCACTGTTGATATTCATCTGATCAAGATACTTGATGAAATAACCTATCCAAAACAAAGTCAGTTCCGAGGTTCTTTTCCTCAAACAGAGATACAAGAAGCAAATAAACATACCCAACGACGCAAAAGTCAACAACGCAGCATCAAGCTTAAACATAAACCATCGTTCCTCCTTTGGCTTGTCGAGTGTATCCCATAGGTAATAATACCATTTATGCGGCTTGGCCGTTACTTCCTCGTCAGACCGGACGGTATGCGAAGCAGGCACCAAAGTGGCCGAGACATCTTGGGGGACTCCCATAGTCGCAGCAGCAATCAGAAGAGAATATTCAGCGTGCTCAAAGAAAAAAAAGTAGCTTTGTATCACTGGGAAAGTAAAAGCAACCAGCTCTGCTTTTATCAAGCTACCTCCCAAGGGTCTAGGCTTGGGCGTAACCAAGCCTCCGCAAGAACATCGGCTTTTTTTTCTTTCTTCAATTACCGCCTAGAATTCATGGCAGGCGCGGCCCGCTGGCGAAACTGGGGGTGGGTTGCATGTCGCTTCGATGCGAGACCGTGAGGCAAAAAAGGCGACATACTGGGGACGAAATGTCGACATTGACAGGGGGGGTTTCGATGGCTGCGTGGGAAATAGTTTCTGGGACTGGAAAGCGCTAATCACTTCCCCCCAGTTACATTCTTCAGGTTGCAACACCTTTGGGCCTCGGGTTAAGATATCCGGAATTGTGCTACGATTTTTCGTGTGTGGATTTCGTGGGATCGAAACTCCGTGGTTGCATGAAGAGGACGTGGGTTGGTGGTCACATGTTGGCGTCATTGAGTAGCCGGATGGCGTGCCTGAGGAGAAAGATAAGGCATCTCGTACAGGGCGTGGATTTTACGGTATTGGCTCAACAGAATAGTGCGTGTTCAGATGGATGTAACGGCAGTTGAAGGAGGGTCTGAATGTCTGTTGTGGCTTTTTGACGAGTCAGTTGGGTTTGAATGGGATGTTGTGTATTGTATATTAAGAGTCACGTGATATAATCCATTCTAAGTCTGCTACAGACATGTTGCTTCAAGCCTCTTTTCCAAGACCGGCGTGGTGAAAAATGCCTTCATCCTTGCCACGATTTCTGCTTTTAGACTGAGCCATTGACTGCTGTGCCCATTGAGCTTGGTTTTGCCCGTCTTCTCCAAATCAGCATTGACCCAGGCTAAAAGGTCATTGACGTATTCTGCCTCTTGATCCCGTAGACTGTGGAAGTCTTTGCCGTAGCCTTTTGTCTTTATTCTCTCGTTGTACTCGGACCGCATGGCTTCTTGGCTTGGAAGCTTCGCCTGACCAGAGAGCACCTTGGCAACGGCCATGGCTTGGAACTCGAACAGGGAGAAGGTGGCAGTGAAGAAAGGAACACCAACGAACACAAGCGTAGGATCATTGATGTAGAAAATGTCTTTGTGTAAATTGTGGAATTGTGTTCCGTCCGTCACCAACAGTGTATCGTCTGCCTTGTCGACCGGCGTGTCGTCCGAATGAAGTTGCGGCAAAAACGGCAATGTAAGGTGGTATCCTGTGCAGAGTATAACATGGTGAATGTCACAGATTTTCTTTCCTGATTTGAGAGTCACTGTGCCTGGTATGGCTTCTGATGGGCCTAAGGGCTTCGATTCATCCGCGCTGGGCGCATCGTACGACACTACCTCGTCGACCCGGTAGGCATTTTCGGGAAGCATTGCTGGAGGAAGATCGAATTTGCCGTTCCTTTGGCTTTGGATAATCTTGTTGGCGTATGGGCTGAGCTCACGCGCAATATCCGTTGCTGAGACGCTTCCACCAACAAGCAGATAATTCTGTTAAAGTGTTAATCTGAGTATCTTCTAAGGATCCTTTCTCTAGCATATTCAATTTATACCTTGTTTTCAGCATTTTCAGGCTTTCTATAGCGCTTCGAATGTTCTACCCTATCTGGCCATCTCTTCTTCCAGTCGACCAAACCAGGGGTATCTGGAACTCTTGGTGCATGGTAATGTCCTGAAGCAACGACTACAGCGTCGAATTTCTGTACGCATGTCAGAATCATGGTTTTTATGGTCATGGAAGCACTAACCTGAGTAGAAGTGTTCCACGTTTCCACACCTGTACTATCTGTCTGCAGAGTCGTCGTCTCAACTGACCATGAATCGCCATCTTTCCAGACATTTTTTACATTCGTATCATACTGTGTAGCTTCGTGTACTCCTGTCACAATGGCAGTGTCCTGTATATAATCTGCTAAAACATTGTGCGTCACATAGTCCTCAGTTCCAGGCGGAAACTTGTTCAATGTGGTCTCTAGTAAGCGGGTGCTTACATTGTTTTTCAAGCCGATATAGCATGGACTAATTCCAGTCAGTCTTGGAGTACACATACTCTTCAAATATCTGAACTTGCCCTGGTGGTGCATGGATCCGCCTTTGCACATCTTCTGACTCTTCACTTGCGTATGCACTGCCAGTCTTCGAAATTGGCACTCCTGAATACAATGGCTCAAGAGGCTTTCGCTCGTCGTACAGCCTTCTATGAGGTGAGTATATAGTATATTTTGGTATGATTGGGAAAGCTACCATATGCCTCCTGCAGCACTACTTCGCTCAAAGACGGTGACATCGATGTCTTCTTTCTTGAGGTGGGCCGCAGCAACGACACCACTGATACCTGCACCGATCACAGCGACACGTTTCGAAGGGAGAGCCATGGTGGAGATTTTGCTAAGGTGAGATAAGGACGTCGTTGGGGCTTTCCGCGATGGTTGAGCGCATTCCCTCAATTGGCCCCGGTCAGAACAGCCCCGAGACGAACCACTGCCGAACCTTATTGCAGTTCCCTGCGTTTTTTGTCCATATTGTGCAAGACTGTATTTATCAGCATATATCACGCAATGACAGAGGCGTGAAGGTTCGAGAGGCGTAGTGGTGGACATGTATGGCATCATGAACACCCACTATTGCGAGAACAACATACAGGAGGCACCGGCATACCAAACTAGAAACAAATGCAAGAGCCCACAATTTTTGTCTGAGGAACCAGGTGCGGCATCCAGTCGATAAGGTTGGAGATGTTGACTGGATATTCGTCATAATCCCCGGAATGATGTGATTGACCCCGCAACTACTCATGGGCATCGCCAGCATGCAACCACCACGCGATGTAACCGACTAGCTCCAACAGATACAGGAAACGTATTTCTAAGCTGTGAGGAGACAATGTGTGGGGAAGCAATCGGGTCGGATATAAGAAGTGATGGTATCGTGAACTATTCGCCATCATCAGCCTCATCGCAGCAATCGTCAACATGGCACCAATCGCAATCCCCGTTGCTGAACACATTAAAGAGAAGGACACTGTCCAACCAAGAAAGGATACGTTGAAACTGCCCGAGCCAGCCAGAAAGAGGCTTGAGAAGGCAGGTATCGATTTGTCCAATGGCTATCCATACAGGCCGGCGAAGCCACTTTACCTCGACGATGTGTACAAGATCAGGGACTATGATCGGGAACACATCGACCCAGGTTCCCGAGCTGACCCAGAGAAGAAGGCACTGCTCAGTGCTGCAAAAGAAATCATTCATTTGACAGCACACATCGGAACTGAGATTGTTGGACTTCAATTGAAGGATCTTACAGACCAACAGAAAGACGAGCTTGGTCTTTTGATTGCTGAGAGGAGCGTTGTATTCTTCCGCGACCAAGATCTCTCGCCTCAACAGCAAAAGAAGCTTGGAGAATACTTTGGTGAAATCGAAGTCCATGTATGTCATCCCCCCATCCTGTAGTTGAATATGCTGACAGACGGTGAAGCCGCAGGTTCCTCATGTACCAGGCGTACCAGGAATAACTGTTCTTTGGCCCGATCTCCAGGCGACGGAGATACCTGCCAGCTTCAGGAAGACTGGCGGAGCGTCCCAGTGGCACACTGACTTGGTGCACGAACGCCAACCCGCCGGGTATGTGATGATCCTCTGAGTTCAATGATCCCCTCACTGACCAGTTTAGTGTAACTCATCTGCACAACGACACCATCCCAAAGATTGGAGGTGACACTCTCTGGGCTTCAGGCTATGCTGCTTATGAGAAACTTTCCCCCGAGTTCAGGAAGATTATCGACGGCCGAGAGGCAGTGTACCGTAGCGCACACCCATATCTTGAGCGTGATAACCCCACCGCCGGTCCAAAGCATGTTGAGCGAGTTCACCCGCTGGTCCGCGTGCATCCCGCGACGGGATGGAAGGCACTTTGGGTCAACCGCGCCTTCACCGTACGCATTGTCGGATTGGACAAGGGCGAGAGCGATGCAATCCTCAACTATCTCTTTGATGTATACGAGAAGAGTGTCGATATCCAGGTCCGCTTCCGATGGACCCCAGGAACGTCGGCGCTCTGGGACAACAGAATCACTATCCACAACGCCAGTTGGGACTATGAAGGAAATGAGCCGAGGCACGGAACTAGGGTGACATCATTGGCCGAGAAGCCATTCTTCAAGGCTGATGCGCCGACGCGCAGGCAGGCATTGGGCCTTGCCGGACCTGAAGATATTTGAGAAGCATAGTCATACGTCTGGCGATGAGAAGACTGATCGCGGTGAGCTCGGAGGTTGGCGATCACAGGCGCGTCGATGCACGACAACGCTTGCGGGGTAGGCCACTCGCTACGTAGATTAGTGCACTTGTCAATGAAATCAATATTATTCTATCTGATTTTTTTGATATGGCAACTAAATGTTTCCTATAACTCAAGATGTAGAGATATCTCCCGTGGTGAAGATGGAGTTGGCTTGAAATTGATACGCAGCTTATGTTCGCTCACACGGATGCGCCATACACATGTAGAGAGAAATCAAGAAGACATGGCACATGCGGCCATAGGCAAAAAAATCAATCTGGGTCCCGTCTGCTCCCCGCACGACAAATGTTTGACCGGTAGACTAGTAGTCAGGTAGGTGATCACTGACGAATCCCTGCTGTCGTATGTTTTTGCAATTCTTTTTGCTCATCTCCGTCTGGATTATCGTGTCTGATCCTTAGTTCTTTATGCATTACTATTTTGTACTATGCAACATGTTGGGTCATTCTTTTAGGAAAAGAAGAAGATTTAGTACACTAAGTAACACACCAGGAGTATCATTTATTTTGGTCCACTTTGGTCTGATCACGTGCAATTGATAACCAACAACGACTTTGTGGATTTGAGGATTGTGATTATGATTCAAGAATGATGATAGTATGATAGACCCACTACGCATACTTTATGTGTCGAGATACATGTCTTTCATCTCATCACGTATACAACTACCTAATCACTCTTACGAAATGTACCAATGTATTCCCATCCGATCACCACAATGCACAGTCATTCTGAACTCATATCATGTTGTATCTGTGCGCCGAGGCGAGATTGCTGACTTCGATGCATCTCTTCCCAATTACCTAATTGGGCTTTGGAACTAAGCCTCGGGTACCGTTACCGAACGTGTGGTTCTTGAACTTGGTTACAAGCCTTACGCAGACAGGCCTCGTTATGGGTTGAGTCAGATTGCCCAAGTATTAGCGGTAGGGCCTGTAGCTCTAACATTGATCGCGATATCCTATTCAATCTTATTGCGGACTCGATTGATTTCAGCTAAGCGAACACGGTAATGCCAAGGAGAATAGCTGTAACGGCTCGGTTGAGGGCAGCTGGTACGTACGGCGAAGAACGGGGACTAGCTATGTCATGAACCAGCTTCGATGCAACATCCTTGGCTCTTTCCTTCCTTGGGTTGGCACTAGCGACTACGCTCCTCGGACTTGTCCGTAACCACATTCTTCGCCCGTGAAAAACCGCCACTGAGCCTCAACCCAGACTGCCTACATCCATTCCCAAACGGCTTTTTGACGTCTACACAGAAACTTAATCATGCGAAGCGCTCATTTTTCGCCGAACCACAGTCAAGCCGGACAGGTCTGCACCGGAGATATCGAAGAAGCAGATGGGCCAGCTGGCCAAGTGCCAAAATGCCGTGTACCCGTTTTACAATCGTGGACATGGCATTGCGACAAGCACCCAATGGCTACCCGTACAGCTAAGCATCGAGAGAAGTTTTCGCCTTGGCATCCGCCGCTCTCTGAATTGGAATCGACCTTGGCGTGAACCGAGCATGCTTGGCACGACGTCGTACACCGATCCCCCCACTGCTCCGCATATATGTTGCAGCCACCTGTACCCTTCTTGCCTTTTTTCTTTTCCTCGCTCTCTGAATTTTCTCTCTAACTTCCTGCTTTCTCAAAGTCTGCCTCAGCTCTTGTCCAACACACCAACTCTTTCCCAAGCTCTCTTACTACCCCAACTCATTTTCTACCACCCCAACTTGCCAATCACGGCATTGATCTAGGAGGAGTCTGCACCCCCGCCCCGTGCTGAAGTTCTCTATGTATACCACAGTCAACACCCCATCTACCAAGTTTGTCCACGCGGCCATAGTCCGCGGGGCAAGAATTCGCAGAAAATTAGACCGTTGATACTGAGCATACTCCAAATCTAACTGGTCTCGGTACCCGCATCAAAGCAATCACCCTTTTTCATTAACTGTTCAACCTTATCTTCAAAAAAAAGAAGCACAAAAAAACAATACTCAATCGTTCGGACTTGCAATATGGCGAAGAAAGCTGCCCCTCTCGAGGGGCATGTCAGTGGCCAGGCGAACAAGCCCATGTCCAAACCAGCACATAGTCTCACTATCCAAGAAGTCGTCAACGAGCTCAAGACGGAGGAATGGTCTGGTCTAGATGACAACGAAGCCAAACGCCGTGTCGATGAGTACGGAACGAACGAACTGGGAGAAGCCGAGAGCGTCTCTCCCATCAAAATTCTCGTCGCCCAAGTCGCCAACGCCATGACTCTGGTCCTGATAATGGCCATGGCTGTTAGTTTCGGTATCAAGTCGTGGATCGAAGGTGGTGTCGTAGCCTTCGTCATCGGACTCAACATCGTCGTTGGCTTCTTCCAAGAGTGGTCTGCCGAAAAGACAATGGACTCGCTTCGCTCTCTCAGCTCGCCCACTGCACGTCTCATTCGTAACGGCCAGCAGATTACGGTCCCCTCGGCTGAAGTCGTTCCTGGCGATATCATTGAAGTCAAGGTTGGTGATACGATTCCAGCCGATATGAGAGTCTTTGATGCGGTCAATTTCGAAACCGATGAGGCATTGTTGACTGGAGAGTCCCTCCCTGTACGCAAGCAAGAAGACGCTATCTTCGACGAGAACACTGGACCTGGTGACCGTCTCAATGTTGCCTATAGCTCATCTAGCGTTACAAAGGGCCGCTCCAAGGGCATCGTCTTCGCCACTGGCGCATATACGGAGATTGGTGCCATCGCTGCTCAGCTCCGCGAAACGCAGTCCAAGGTTCGACCCGTCAAGCGCAAGGAGAATGGAAAAGCAAAGCCCCATCGCTATCTCGAGGCATACACGCTCACCACAACCGACGCTATTGGACGTTTCCTGGGGCTCAATGTTGGAACTCCTCTCCAGAAGAAGCTGTCCAAGCTCGCTGTCTTGCTCTTCTTCATCGCCGTCATTTGCGCCATCATTGTCCTAGCAGCCAACAAGTTTAGCAATCGTCAAGAAGTCATCATCTATGCCGTAGCAACCGGGTTATCCATGATTCCAGCCAGTCTGGTGGTGGTACTTACCATCACTATGGCTGCTGGCACAAAGTCCATGGTCCAGCGCCACGTCATTGTCCGAAACCTCAAGTCACTCGAAGCGCTCGGCGGCGTTACAGACATTTGCTCTGACAAGACTGGAACGCTGACTCAAGGTAAGATGATTGCTCGTGGTGCGTGGATCCCCGGCGTTGGAACGTACACTATCGAAGACTCGACCGCCCCTCAAGACCCTACTGCCGGCAATGTTCGTTTCGGTGGAGCGTCCCCTGCCAAGATGAATCTCAAGGCTGGCGGTGATGAATGTGGTGAACTTGTATCTGTCGACAAGCTCGAAAGCCACAACCATTCTGGGTTCGGCGAGTTCCTCAAGGTAGCGTCGCTGGCCAACTTGGCTGCTGTGAAGCAACAAAATGATGGAACCTGGGAGGCTCATGGCGATCCAACCGAAATCGCCATTCAGGTCTTCGCCTCTCGTTTCGGCATGAATCGTCTCGGCCTAACCAAGGGCGACTCTCCTCAGTGGGAAGATCTGGTCGAGCTTCCTTTCGACTCGGATGTAAAGCGCATGTCGGTCATCATGAAGCATTCCAGCGGCAACTACTCCTTCACCAAGGGCGCCGTCGAACGCGTCATCCAGAGCTGCACTACCTACCTGGCCGATGGCAAGGAAGACTCCCAGCCTGTTACTGAAGAGTTCCGCCAAGAGATTCTCTCTCATATGGAGGCTCTTGCCAGTCTCGGTCTGCGCGTACTCGCCCTCGCTAGCAAGCGGTATCCCCACGAGGTAGCAAAAGGCGCAGAAGTCGAGCGTTCCACTGTTGAATCTGAACTTGTTTTCCGCGGCCTCATCGGCCTTTACGATCCCCCTCGTCCGGAATCCGCAGTCGCTGTACGCCAGTGCCACGAGGCAGGTATCGAGGTCCATATGTTGACTGGTGATCACCCGGAAACCGCAAAGGCTATCGCAATCGAAGTCGGTATCCTGCCATCTGCCGATCGATACAGGAGAATCAGAAACGATATTGCGAGTACGCTTGTCATG
Source organism: Bipolaris victoriae FI3 (assembly GCF_000527765.1). Taxonomy (NCBI): domain Eukaryota; kingdom Fungi; phylum Ascomycota; class Dothideomycetes; order Pleosporales; family Pleosporaceae; genus Bipolaris; species Bipolaris victoriae. Next base: position 25,369 of record NW_014575285.1, read on the forward strand.
ACTGCCGCAGAGTTCGACAAATTGAGCGATGATGAGGTCGACAAGTTGTCTGTGTTGCCGCTCGTCGTCGCCCGGTGTGCTCCCAGCACCAAAGTCCGTATGATTGAGGCTCTGCACCGCCGCGGCCGCTTCTGCGCAATGACTGGCGATGGCGTCAATGATTCTCCTTCGCTCAAGCGCGCTGACGTGGGGATTGCTATGGGTCAAGCAGGCTCAGATGTTGCAAAGGAAGCATCCGATATCGTTCTTACCGATGATAACTTTGCCTCTATCCTCGCTGCCATCGAAGAAGGTCGCCGTATCTTTGACAATATCCAGAAGTTCGTGCTGCATGTCCTAGCAGAGAATGTGGCGCAAGCCGGTACGCTTCTTGTGGGTCTGGCATTCAAAGATCGAACTGGTTTGTCGGTGTTTCCACTCGCTCCCGTACAGGTTGTCTGGATTATCATGGCCACGTCTGGCTTGCCGGATATGGGGCTGGGATTCGAACGCGCGGTTCCGGATATCTTGCAGCGGCCTCCTCAGTCACTCAAAACGGGAATTTTCACCATGGAATTCCTGGTCGACATGGTGGTTTACGGGTTGTGGATTACGCTCCTCTGTCTCGCCAGTTTTGTCCTCGTCGTGTTTGGATTCGGTGATGGCGAGCTCGGCGATGGCTGCAATGAGACGTATTCTGAGCAGTGCGAACTTGTGTTCCGTGCCCGTGCTTGCACATTCGCCTGTCTGACGTGGTTTGCTCTCTTCCTTGCGTGGGAGATGATTGATATGCGCAGGTCCTTCTTCCGTATGCAGCCTGGCAGCAAGCGCTACTTCACCCAGTGGATGATAGATGTATGGAGGAACCAGTTCTTGTTCTGGGCTATCATCGTTGGCTTTGTCCTTCTCTTCCCGCTCATCTACATCCCAACGCTCAACACGGTCGTTTTCAAACATGCGCCCATCTCTTGGGAGTGGGGCATCGTGTTTGTTGAGACAGGCATTTTCTTTGCGGGCATCGAGTTGTGGAAGTGGTGCAAGCGTGTTTACTTCCGCCGCCAGGTAGCCAGGAGAGGAACCGGAAAGGTTGATAAGAACTTGGCGATTGAGGACCGTGTCTTTGGTCGATACTACAGTAAAGACTCGACTGGTGCTGGTGGTGAGAAGGTTTAAATAGTCTTGAAATGATCAAGGTTAGTAAGGGGAAGGGGGATGGTGACAGGAAATATCAACGATATGTTTCCCGTTACTTGAAAGTTTTCAACAACTTTTTTTTTGCCATTATGCTCAACCATGATGGTGTGGTGGAGGTTGGTACCAAATTGCAAAACAAAAGGAGGAACGTAGAAACGTATGGGAAATCATAGAAAACAAGAAAAAAAAGTGAGTTATAGCGATTAAAGAAAGTTCAACCCAATCAATCGATGTTTTCTCACCAAACCTACCTCTCTCTGCAAACATCCGTGAAATATCCGTGTGCTTCATCGTGTGAAAAAAAAACTGCTTGTCTTAATGTTTTAGTCGAAACTACACACACACATACTCCACATGCAACACCTCACGTACCCCATCACAGTAAGAGCAAATGAACCAGCGAGGAAAGAAGAAGAAAAAACGAAACAGAAAGAGAAGGGGAAAAAAATCTCTCAAAATGAACGGCGAGGCAGTGACTTAAACATAAGCACACATCCGTTTCAAGTTACTTGCATGCGGTATTTTAACCACGCAATGTAGTGTGGAAAGTGCGGCATTTTCAACGCCACGCGATCTGCGCATACAAGGGGGTGTATGCCCTCCCCCCCCTCCCATGGCTTGAAAAAGGAAGGGGGGGCAGGATGGGAAAGTAACTTTATCACTTTTGAATCGTCATTGGGTTTGAAACATGCATAATGATACTGTTATCATGATCTATCTGAGGAAAGAAAGGGCAGGCATAGTAGATACTCAAGTACAAACACCTTCTGGCCCAACCAGTGGAGATGCATTACTATACAGACGCTACATAAAGTGGGCGGTGGTGGTGGCAAGAAAAAAAAAGAAGAGGGACAGACGTGATTCTTCTTACACAACCAATCGGCCTGGCTCGACTTCGAGTACAGCCTTGACGCGCTCGAGGAAGACTTGGCCGCGCTTCTCGTCGCCCTTTGGTACGCTGATGCTGAAGATGTTGAGGGGGCTTGCGACGCCTGCTGCTCCGCTAAAGGTAGATCGCTTAGGCGGGCTGGGCTTCTTGCCGGCGAGAATATCCAAAATGTCGGACTTCTTTGGCGCAGGGGGCTGAGCAGAGAGATTGGTGGGGGGAAGTGCGGTTATTTGGGGGAAGAAGTTGCCCTGGGAGTACTTTGCGGAGACCTTGTCGAGACCAAGGACAGCGTTGAAGAGCTCGTCTGCTGATGGCTTGGCCGTCTTGGACTTGGGAAGATCTTCGTTCGCGAGCTCGGCTGCACGAGCGACAAAGGTGGATAGGGGGAGGAAGACGCCTATTGAGTCCTTGACGCGCTTTTGGCACTCCATGACGGCTTTCAGAGAGATGGGCATGGCCAGCTCAACGGGCAAGTCCTCGACAACCTTGGGTGCTTCAGCTGCAGGCTTCTTTGGTGCCTCCTTCTTGGCCATGGGCTTGATGTTGCTCAGGTCAAGGTGGGAAAGCTTGGAGAAGCGACCGGCGAGTTCTGATGGGTAGGACTTCTCAATCTTGCCAATGTATGCTAGCACATCTCCCTTGAGTAGCCTGCCGTTGGGTCCAGTAGCGGGAATCTTGTCGGCTTCCTCCTTGGGCAGACCGTTTACTTCCAAGAGATGCTGTACAGAGGGGTATAGTGGGTAGGTCTGCTTTGTAGCCTTGGCGCTCGAGGCCTTGCTTGAAGCGTCCGACTTTGCGGGTGGTGCAGATGTCCGCTCCTCCTTGGGTACTGGCGCAGATTGCTTGGGTTGTTCCTTGGGGGCCTCGGCCTCCTTCTTTGGCGCGGGGCTGTCTTCGGCGGGCATCTCGAGCGAACTCAAGTCGTCTCCAGGCTCCGCGGTGACGGCTATCCGTGTGCCAACCTTGACTGCCTTTGATCCATCTCCGACCTGTATTGGCTGTTAATTTCCGACTAGCTATCCCAGCCTTTCCCGTACACATACGGTGATCTTTGCCAGAATACCATCATCCTGAGCCTCGACGTCCATCTGTGCCTTATCGGTCTCGATCTCGAGCAGGACATCGCCGGCGGAGAATGAATCGCCCTCCTTGATCTTCCAGGTCGCAATATTGCCCTCGGTCATTGTCGGGGAAAGGGCAGGCATGTTGAAGTTTTGTGCGGCGAGTGAAGCCGGGCTCGAATGAAGGCCTGTATCCCATTCCCGTGAGCATTCTATATTCCCCGTGGTGTAAGGATTCTTTCTTACCTCTCCGAGCACCATGGCTGCGCAACTGCTGTGAGGCAGCGCGTGCCGAAACCCTACATGCTGCGGCGAGCGAAGCCATGGGAAGTCAATTGGCCGGTTGTGTGTGTGGAGAGTTGGCAGGCGGTCGGACGTCGCTGATGAGAAATGTTGAGCGCGGGATGAGCTTCGGAGGTGTCGAGCGGGCGCGCTTGGACCGCCCGTTTTTGCTGGGTTACATTTTCTACAAACCATCGGAACACCAGAATCCCACGGTTGCAAAGCCGCTCATACGACAACAGACGAACTTGCAGTCGCCGCAGTCAATTTCCATACGATGCGCTTAATGGTATAATAGTGTAAAATCTCGCCCATTCCCTGCAATGCCTGCCTTTTCCCGGGGCTTCGATGCCTTCCTCCGCACCAACACGTTCCGCCTCCCCTCATCACTCCGCGCCGCCCTCTTCGGCACGCCAGAGTCCTTCTTCCAACCCACATCGGCTCAGCGCAGTGCCCGTTTCTTTGCCTCGTCCGCCCTCCGCCGCTACCAGTACAACTACAAAAGCAATCTCAAGTCGAGTTTCGTCAGCAATGACCCGGTCCTGCGACAAGTGGCCCAGACCCGCCAGCCCGTCTTGATATACCAGGCCCCGCGCAACAAATGGTACTATGCCAAAGTGTACGGCACAGGCGCCCTGTGGATTGGCGTCGGCGCTTTCTCCATGAAGTTCAACAATGACATCAAAGATAGAGAGGTGCCGTTCTTCGTGCGGCCTACCTATGTCGTTGTCGGTGCGGCCTTTATCGCCATCGGGTGTTATATCTGCACCGCGCCTACAAACCGCATGAGGATACTGGAAGTCATACCTAGTTTGCAAGGCGGACCCATACAATTACGCATGACGGTCAGAGCAGCCCCGTGGTCCAAGGAGCGCGTCATCTACTCGCAACTGGGAGAAGCGACTATCAGCGAAAAGACGGAGCCCATGGTACGAGAGCTGCTCGAGGCGGAAAGGTTTCGAAAGCAGAAACTGTGGGATGACCTTGGCCACTTGAACATTGCAGCAAGAGTCTGGGAAGGATCCGCCCGCTGGGTGCACCAGAAATGGACAAACTTCTTCTTGCGATTTAAATTCGCAGTCCTGCGCTTCGGCATTGCAAAAGTCAAGGTGCAAGGCGAAGATTGGAAGATTGATTGTTCGGGGTATCTGATGGAAGACGGTAAAGGTAAATTCAATCTTCCTGTCCAACCAACCCTCCTTTACAAGACTCACTACTAACTGTTTTTGCCAGCTGTCGATAGACTCATCGCCGAAGAATAGAAAAATGGCTACTACTGTACGATTATGGGACCTTTTGTACATGTATGAAATGTATAACCAAGACGCAATGTAAAAATATCAAATATGCTCAAAATGGGGTATCATCCTCTTAACCTCCTCCATCCTCCATCCCTTCTCTTCCTTCAGGAGATTTTTTTTTAAAAAAAAAACAAGAATCATTCACTGATATCAAGCCAATACCCCGTCTTACCCTTTCCCTTGTAAAACTCGGTAAAAGCTCCTATCGTCGATCTAAATTTATCTCGCTGTCAGTTCATTCATTCCCCCAAAGAATAAAAAAAAAGAACTCACCCTCTCATCTGCTCCCTATCCTTTGCCTTGTTCCACTCCTTCCAGCGCTCCTTTTCACTCAATGTGGCATCCCGCCACTTCTCTTTTCCGGGTTCGCTGGGTGGTGCGGTGCGGTGTAGGTGCAAGTGCAGTTTTGAGCGCCAAGAGGAAGATGGGGTTGGGGATGCGGAGGAGGAGGTGATGGTGGTGTCTGGGTTGGTGGAGGTGATGCTTTGGACGGAGGTTAAGGCGTCTTTTTTGGGGGAGTCGGGTGAGGACATGACGGGTTTTGTGGTTTGGTTTGGTTTGGTTTGGGGATAGATAGGTGGTACGGTGTGAGTGGGTGAGATGGAAGGCAGGGTTTAGGGGAGATGGGGGGACTACTTTATTGTTTTTGGTCTATGAGGCAGGCTGGATGATGCGTTGGTGCTTGGGGGTGGCTCAGAGGCTGGAGCAAGGAGACGCAGTTGGGTTGCCTTGTCAGGCGTGCCGAAGGACTGAGTCGGGATGCTGGTTGGGTGTGGCTTAGCACGGTATGGCTAGTGTGGCTGAGGCGGTTAGCTACGAAAACAAGGCAGAGTGCTAGCACCAATTACTACGGAGACGAGTATATGCATATTCCACGAGTGTTGGCTGTATTTCTTCATTCCAGTATCACAGTGGACCCCACAATCACGCAGCCAGCTCTACGTCATCAAAGTTCTTGCGTATAAACTTCGTCGCAGCATCCAACCCCTCCTTGACAACATCCGTCTGATTGACAAACCCAATCCTCACATACCCCTTAAATTCCTCGCCAAAGCACGTGCTACCAGGTACAAACATGACACCCGTAGCCTCCAGCAGCTTCTTGCAAAAATCCACAGAGTCGACCGGCTTGCCCTCACGGTGAAACTTGATAAACGCCGTCGTACCAGCCACGGGCTTAACCCACTCACACTCATCCTCATTCTTGATCACAAACTTCTCCAACAGCGCCAGATTCGTCTTTGCAAGCTGGATATTACGCGCAAGCAGACCGTGTATAGTCGACGAGTGTAAAGCATAGGCTGCGACTTGCTCGTCAAAGTAGGACACGGAGATTGTGGTGTAGTGGCGTGCGTCTGCAATCTTCTCAATCAGGTCTGAGCTGCGTGATGCGATCCATCCGACGCGGATGCCGGCGAGCGAGTAAGCTTTGGACATGGAGCCCGTGACGACAACGTTGCTGTAGCCCATGGAGAGGAGAGAGGGCGGGAATTCTTTATCCAAGGGCCCGATGGAGTGGAAGAGGGGACGGTATACCTCGTCGCCCATGATGGTGATGTTCTTCTCCGAGGCAATGGCGACTACATCTTGAAGAAAGGTCTTGCCGAGAACTGCGCCGGTGGGGTTGTTGGGGTTGTTGATGATGATGAGCTTGGTGTTTGGCTTGATGAGGGCTTTCAGGTCTTCGATTGATGGTATCCAGTTGTTTTCTGGTTTGGCCTTCCAGAGGTCGACTTCGGCACCTAGTTGCTTGGGCACATCATAGAGAGATTGGTAGGTGGGGTAGTGACAGATGACATGGTCGCCAGGTCCTACAAGAGTGTATGCAGTCAGGTAGTTTGCCTGGATGGCGCCGGCGGTGGTGAGGATGTTTTCAGCTGGGAGCGGTGTTGCAACTTTTACAGAGTAGAGTCGGGCAAGGTTGTTCCGCAGGTTTTCGCTTCCTCTAATGGCGCCATAGTTGAGGACGCGCGAAGTATCGAACACTTGCCTGTCCTTATCTTCTGACAGGTCGCGTAACTGGTCGACGGAGATTGACGCACAGCATGTCTCGGCAATGTTGTACTTGCATTTTGTCTCATATGCGTCCATCCACTTTTAGTGGTTAGCTTCGCCCCGCATCAAATGGCAGAAATGCGGGGAACGACTTACGGACTCGACTGCGAACTTGTCGATTTTGACCATGTTGTGCTGGATGCGATGAGATGATTGACTATGGACAGAAAGAATACTTGGTAACGATGCTCCAGGAGTCTACTCGGACGTTTGGCACTAAGCGCTCAAATAGTTGTCCGGGTGGTTCCATTCGAGCGGGTCTACTATGTAGTTCGCAGGGCGTGACGAGCGGACATTTTCTTGCCACATGGCTCGCTCCAACGGCGACTAGACCAGGGATGATGGGCTTGCCCTGGCAGATGGACACGAATAGTCTAAACACGGTAGCATGGAACAGCAGTAAGTGATGGTCCCGCACAGGCACCGGGGTCGTCTTTTGCATGTTGGCAGCAACAAGTCGATGACGCGGGCGCCAGGGACTGGGAGCGGCGTGTGCCTCGGTCGGACGGTCCGTATGCATGCTTGGCTGGATCAGGCCCAGCCTCGTCGGCGAATCATCGTGGCGCAATCGCCATGATAGCAACCCGCCTTGTGTTGGTCACCATCACAGTCCTAGCTCCGTGGCCGTGTCTTGTCCCTCGTCGTTATCACACGAGCTTGTCCAGCTCCCTCGCCGCTCCTTTGACAGGCGCTGCTTTTCCATCTTCGACAGCCAGTTGCTATCACTGCTGTCGCGCATCTATCACGGCGACGCGTCGGTCCGATCGCAGCTGCCTGCTATCGCTGGCTCTGCGCCGCATACACACAAACACACGATGCGCCAACGAAGCTGGGCAACGTCGCTCGCCGCCACCGCAGCTGTTGTGTTGGGCATGACATCCTCATCTACCGCTCACAAGACATTTGCCAACTACTCCCTCGCCGAGTCGCCACAGTCGCTCTTCTCCATCTATGGCGATAGGCCTGATGGTTGCCCCCCATGCTTCAACTGCAACCTCGAGGACTTCAAGTGCAAGCAGTTTGCCGACTGTAGCAAGGCCAACGGCCGATGCAACTGCGGTCCTGGATTCGGCGGCGAGGACTGTTCAGAGCCCCTCTGCGGTGCCCTGCCTGATGGCAAGGACCGTTCGCCCAGAGGAGGCGCAAAGGAATGCGAATGCTCAGAAGGCTGGTCTGGCATCAACTGCAACGTCTGCCAAACCAACGATGCTTGTAACGCCATGATGCCCGATGGCGAAGGCGGAGTCTGCTACAAGGACGGCCAATTGGTCAAGGAAAACTTCCAGATCTGTGACATTACCAACAGAAAGATTCTCGACACCTTGAAGGAGAAGAAGCCTCAGGCCACCTTTTCTTGCAACGCCGAAGCCGAAGAGTGTAACTTTCAGTGTAAGTTTTGCTTACACCTATACTCACCCTCTCGCCATCTTGCTGACCTTTGCAGTCTGGGTTGACCAGAGGGAATCCTTCTACTGCGCCCTCGACACGTGCGCCTCCCACTTCACCGCCGAAGCCGATCGTAACATCACAAAGTACCGATGCGAGAACATCAAGTGCGAGTGTATCCCCGACAGGATGCTCTGCGGAGAAGATGGCTCTGTGGACATTGGCGACTTCTTGAGGGAGTCGATCAAGGGTCCTGCAGAGTTTAGGGGCATCTCAGCCGTTAACAAGAAAGAGAGTGGTAGCGTCTTTTCCGAGCCCGCCATGAATGATCTCATCTCGAGCATCTTTGGCGATGAAAGCATCTTCCTACAATGCGACACTGGCGAGTGTCTGTACCAGACTGAAGTACCCGGTTACGAAAGGCCCATCAAGAAGATCAATACGCCTCTCATTGCGGGTGTTATTGCTGGCTGTGCGCTCTTCATAGTCGCAGCTATCCTGGTTATTTGGTACCTCACCCACCGTGCCGAGGCGCAGCGTTATGGTCCCATTCACCTGTCAGACGATGAGGAAGATGAGGACGCGAAACTGCTAGCCGACCACAAGCCAGCCTCTTTCCTCTTCGAAAACGTGGCATATAATCTCAATGGCAGGCAAATTCTCTCTGGAATTTCTGGAGCGGTTCATCCTGGAGAACTTCTCGCCATCATGGGCGCTTCTGGTGCTGGAAAGACCACTTTCTTGGATATCCTCGCCCGTAAGAGCAAAATCGGTGTCGACAGCGGCGACTTTTACATCAACGGAGAAAAGGTTCGCGACGACGAGTTCCGAAGCGTTATCGGCTTTGTCGACCAGGAGGATACCCTGCTGCCTACCCTGACTGTCCACGAGACTATTCTTGACTCGGCTTTACTGCGCCTGCCAAAGGAAATGAGCCTTATCTCAAAACAGCAGAGGGTTGAAGATGTAGAACGCCAACTTGGTATCTACCACATTCGTCACCAGAAGATTGGCTCAGAAGAGAGTGGTCGTGGCATTTCTGGCGGAGAAAAGCGTCGTGTCGGTATTGCCTGTGAGCTTGTCACGTCACCCAGCATCCTCTTCCTCGATGAACCAACCAGTGGCCTGGATGCTTTCAACGCTTTCAACGTCGTCGAGTGTCTCGTCAATTTGGTCAAAAACTACAACCGAACGGTCGTATTCACTATTCATCAGCCACGCTCCAACATTGTCGCCCTTTTTGATCAGCTGATTCTGCTTGCAAAGGGCCGCACTGTCTACTCTGGGCCTTTTGAGAACTGCCAGTCCTACTTTGACGAGCTCGGTTACGCTTGCCCACCTGGTTTCAATATCGCTGATTACATTGTCGATCTTACCATGCACGCAAGTACAGCACGTCAGCCCATCGACGAGGACAGTTCTCTCTTCAACCGTGATCTCAACCGCGATGGACTCACCACCAGCGCAAGCAGTGCAATCGCCATCAAGTCTATTCCTAGCATCAATACCTCTGAGCTTGAGCGAGAACTTGCTGGAAGTCCCAGCAACTCTAGTATGATGCGACCTAAGGGCAAGCGCAGGACATCTATCAAGCAGCAGCAGGAACGCGAGCTATTCACACGCAAGAAGACTTCTACTACTACCGCCAACGATGGCACCATGTCACCCAAGACGGACGAAGAACCCTATGATCGTCGAGGCGCTATCAAAGCTCAATGGCTGAAACTTACTCGTCAACAGGGTGGTGTACCTCCTCAGATTCTCGAAGATCCAGATGAGCTCCCACCTCCTGCTAACGGCGCAACTGGAACCAACTTGGATCTTCTTATCAACGCCTACTCCTCCTCCGAGGTCGCCGCCAGAATTCGCGAAGACATTGCTACTTCAGTCGCAAGCGCCAATCAAGCCAACGGTACGAATGGAAATCAAGAGGTCAATGGATTTATTGCAGCAGGCAAGCTCAAGGGGTTCAAGAAGGTAGGCTTCTTTGGCCAGTTCAAAATCTTGTCTCGACGCACATGGCGTAATCTCTACCGCAACCCGATGCTCATGCTTACCCATTACGCCATCGCCATTGTCCTGGCCGTATTCCTCGGATTCCTCTTCTATGGCCTCACGGACGACATCAAGGGATTCCAGAACCGTCTCGGTCTGTTCCTGTTCGTTCTCTCTCTCTTCGGTTTCAGCAGCTTGACCATTCTCACCGTCTTTGCGCCTGAGAGGCTACTCTTTACCCGTGAGCGTGCCAAGGGCTACTACTCCCCGCCAGCATACTTTGCTTCCAAGGTCATCTTCGACATTATCCCACTTCGCCTATTGCCACCCATTATCCTTGGCATCATCGTTTACCCAATGACGGGCCTCATTCCTGCCTGGCCCAACTTCCTCAAGTTTACGCTTTTCCTTGTTCTCTTCAACCTCGCTGCTGCGGCGATTTTCCTCTTCATCGGTATCGTGTTCCGCAACTCTGGAGTCGCGAACTTGATCGGCGTGCTTGTCATGCTCTTCAGTCTCTTGTTCTCTGGCTTCTTCTTGAACAAGGATAGTATTCCTGGTGTAGCCAAATGGCTGCAATCTGTAAGTCCCATCCACTGGGTTATTAAGGTTATATGTACTAACAACTTACAGTTGTCAATCTTCCATTACGCCTTTGAAGGTCTTATTGTCAACGAAGTCAAATACTTATCTCTTATCGACCACAAGTATGGTCTCGACATTGAAGTCCCTGGTTCAGCTATCCTCAGCTCGTTTGGTTTCAACACGCAAGCGCTGTGGACCGACTGTATCGGATTGGGTGTGTTTGGTGGTGTATTCGTCCTGCTGGCCTACATGGCCATGCATTTGTTGCTCGTGGAGAAGAGATAGTAGGGTCTAGGAAGGGGTCTTGTGAGACTCTTTTATTGCACTGTGTTCCATGTATTGTCATTCCGGTCGTCTAGAGGCACATGGATGGGAGGTATCTTTGCATACATGGCGTTTAGGCCATGACCCTTTTTTTGTTGATGAGTGTTGTTCATATACATCTAACGCATTTTTCCTCTCTCATGGTTTTTATGTCAATGCGTGCTTTGATCCATCCTAATACTTGTATGCTTGAGTAAACAAGACATGATTCGCTTGTGTGACTATCTCCCCCTTCTTCAAACGACACTGAGTACTATTCTAACCTCTCATAGTCTTAACTCTAACCCTAACTAAGAAAAGCTATTCCAAATAGACCTAGAACATTCTGGTCTAGCTTTCCTCGAGTAGTAACACAGCCTTGAAAAGATGATTGCGGCCTAGGATTAAACCTTGCCGTGAAATCAAAAGTATTATTTTGGCTATCTATAGTCGGGTTTCCATTAAGCACAATGTCCAACCTCCCCGCCTGAACCCCATAATCGCCCTTTTGTTGTCAGAGTATTGACCGCCGTTGCTTCGATATTGACATTTCGGCCTAATGGATTTCACCAGCCCACCCGAGCAGCACCTTTGTGTCGTCGTGGGCCTGCGGTGTTGACCGCCCACGGTCCGTGTCTGTCCGAACGGGGATGCACACAGCCTCCGTGATGGTCTCGCCCCCAAAAGTTGGCACTCGGAACTTCGAAGCGTGTGTGTGTGTGTGTGTGTGTGTGTGTGTAGTCTCGGACAAGAATCTTTTTGCAATCTTCTGATGATCCCTGCGCTCGTTGTAAATTGATACGAAGCAACCGGCGCAGTAGACCTGGAATAGGCCGCGTGATATGCATTTCGGATGACTCTTGAAGATAGGCGCACCCGGGGATTCGCTGAGGCCAGAAGAGATTACGGAAGGTTTTCAACCCTTCGCTTGTTGAGCGTGTGGTGTTTCCAGAGCGTCATCGTCGTGTTTGCTCCGCGCTTCGGCTTGTAAAAGTTTCAGGTGGTGGTGCACCGAGGGATGATTTCAAAAAAAACAATATGCTATGCTCCTCCTAAATTAAAAAACTGGTCAACATATAATTCGGCATCATAAGAGCTAAAAAGTGCCATTATAACCCTTCGCCTTCGATGACTACAAATTCATCAGACTCGACATGTCTAGTTTTTTGGAGGCGAGTTCGGCACCAGGATAGAATGGCTATCACCGCCCAAATCCATTGCTCACTATCCTGCCAATTAGCACTTTCACGTCTATATGATTGGAGAATTGAAAAAAAAACTAGACTTACAAACTCCTAAGAAGCTTGTGGAAGCGATGAGGAAGTAGGACAAATGTATGTATGTTATACATCATGGTGATGGAGATAAAGAATAACGTAAATATAATTACTAAGATAGATCTGTGGAGTTGATATGGTATGAAATTCATAAACAAGGTGCGGTTTGGGAGTCCGTCTATTTAAATCACTCTAAAGATTAAAAGTCGAAAAGACGGTGGATAAAGATTAAACTTGCTACTCAATGAATGGGTTATGAATAGACATGTGTAATCCACAAATCATAAACATGTATAGTCTCGGGACGTGTAACGTAAGGTAATACTGTACATGGGGGTGTACTTGATTAGTTTGGTTTAGTTTTTTTTTGTTTATTGCATATTTGAAAGGGAGTGTAGAGAGTGGGCAGCATCCCAGCTACGAGTTTCTACTCCAGTAAGTCCACGGATACCTTCAACCTTCGCTGCCGCTGCTTTAGGATGAATTCAATTAATGTATGTATGTTTCCTATGCTGCATGCATGTCTAGGCTGATAGCGGGTGCCCAGCACACGCAAATCCAGGCCCGTTTGTCGGAGCGGAAGTGTTGTCATGTAGAGAACGAGAGTTGGGGTTGCCAAACTATTATCTACGCTTTTAGACTCTGAAACCATGCCCGTGGGTTGAAGTTGTGCGGCCTGCGAAGCAGCAAGTCTCGTATCCAGTGTCTTCCTAGAAAAGTGCCGCTAGCAAATGCCGCAATAGTGATGAGCCGCAGTACCGTCTTGCGCGCGTGCGGATGAACTTCTTTGCCTGTTTTCTCATCCAGATATACGAAATCGGTTTTCTTCCAGAAGATGCTTCGGAGCCAGAACATGAATTGCCAGTCTGGATACATCACTACGCATGTCGTTAGTTTCCTACTCTTTCTCAAAGCATGTGGATTTGCGAAGAGACAATCATATGTACTTACTATGGTTAAGTCCCGTCTTACGATCAACAGCCCAATTCACACATCCAGTTGACCAGACTAGCTTCTTTGCTTCGGCTTGTGTCCATTGGGAATCTGCGGCCGCGGCTTCAGACTTGACTTCGACGGTTGCTGGCGCCGCGGTGAAGAAGCTCGGGAGCAATGACTGTGACTGGTACCACGGCAGTGATTTGATGATGGGATCGAGAAGGCGTAACATGAAATTGATCTGGCACTCGGTGCTGTATATAACACTGAGATGACCGGTAACTGTATTCGGACCCATCTGAACAGATTCGTAAGATGTGAAGTCAGTGTATATGTCTCACCCGCGTTTTCGGACACGTATTTCTCTTACTTACCAGTATGAAGAAGTTAGGAAAGTGCGGCACAACAGTGCCAAAGTACGCTTGTGCGACGCCGCGGAAGGTTTTATCCCACTGCCCAAGTTATCAATCACCCACTCCTTTCTCCAGTAAAAACCCGGGGGATAATAGCAGAAAAGGTCAACTTACATACTCCCTCAACTCCACCCCATTCCTCCCCACAATCTCCATCGGCACCAACATCTGCACCGTCTCAAATCCCGTCGCCAAAACAATCGCATCCGCCCTAACCTCTCTCCCTCCCCTCGTCACAACCCCCGTTTCCGTAATCCTTTCCACAGCATCATCAAACACCAACTCGACATTCTCCCGCCACAGCGTCTTCAGGTAGTCCGTATCCAGCACCTTCCTCTTACACCCGACTTCCGTGTTCGGGATAAGCGCATCCCAGTACCGCGGGGGCGCCACGCTCTTGACATACGCTTCGTTTTCGCTAGCGAGGGCCTGGCGGATGGCGCGGCCGGAGTCGATGGAGAAACCGCGGTAGTCGCGTTCCATATCAACGTAGAATTTCAGGCGGTAGAGGCGCATGGCGAGGGGGACGTGGCGCATGATGGCTTTGAAGGTGGAGGAGTAGACGGGGTTTTCGCGCTGCGAGAGGAATTGAGCGCGGCGGCTGAATTGGGTGAGGGTGCGGGTTGCGTTGGGGGGGTTGGAGAGGATGGGGACGAATTGGGTGGCGGAGCAGCCGTTTCCTTGAGGGGTGTTTGTTAGTCTCGTTCATATGGTTTTCGGGGTTGTGATGAAGGAGATGGGGGAGAGGGTACCGAGAACAACAACGTCTTTTCCACCCCAATCAAACTCATGATCCCACCTTGCGGAATGGAATAACCGTCCTTTGTACGTTTCTGCACCTGGGATGTCGCATTCCTTGGGCACAGACAGGGCTCCCACGCCCGACACTAGAATCTTCGCCTTCCGGACGCTCTTCTCCTTCGTTTCCAGATCCAAAACCTCGACTTCCCAGATCTTATCCTCCTCATTCCATACCGCTTTCTCTACAGTGGAGTGAAACCTTATATGCTCAAGGACCCGATACTGCTCTGCCACGCCCCGGAAATACGCCTGGATCTCGCCTTGGTGCGAGTACTTGCGGCTCCAGTCTGGATTCAGTGCGAAGCTATACGAGTAAAAGTGTGAAGCGACCTAACTATCCCATCAACTTCTCTCTTTCTCCTCTTTCCTTTCATACCTGTCTCTGCAAAAAAAAACCCTCCATCAGGGTTTGAATAGCGAACAAGGGCGGAGGGGGTTTATAGCAAGAGAGGGGAGGGTAAGGAAAGAAACTCACATCACACCCACACCCAGGATACGTATTCACATTCCACGTCCCACCCACATCCCCGCTCTTCTCCACAATCTCAAAAGAACGAAGATCATACATCCGGATGAGTTGCACAGCGAGCCCAAGCCCGCTCATTCCCGCGCCTATAATCAGAACGTCCGTATCGACCGCCATTACTTCTTCTCTTCTCACGTACTATCCGCAGGACAATCAAGAGCAATCCAAACGACCGACAAGTAAACAAATGTGGAAACTGTGATTACGAATGCGAAATATCTACAGCCTACGTTCTTCGCATGGAAAGATGTTCGCATGCCAGATTTTGGAGTCATATCTACCATCTATTTACCTATCTATGCTTCCCCTCACTTATCTAAGCTCAATCGGTTCTTCCCCCCCCCCCCCCCCTCCAAGTTACCAACCGGAACTTGCTTTACTTACCTTTTCCTTTCCTTCCCGTCCACACACACATACCATACGCAGCAGAAATTATCTATATCATCTTTACTCCATTTCACGCACACTCGATTTCCTCTACAAACAACACTCATCACACCAGCAAGTCTACCGAGTGCCTGCGAAACAGGAATACCGTGCAAGTCGGACCAATTAGGTGTGCCGGGTTTAGCAAGTAACGTCGTGCGGGGGGGGGGGGGGAACCCTGCTAGTTTTGGGTGCTAGGACACGCGTGGAGTTAGTTTTGCTGCGGTATGATTCGGGGTTGTTCGTTTTGGGTATTCCGGTGGTAGGCGTGGGGGGGTTGGGGGTTTTGCGCGCGCGTGGGGGGTAGTTCGTATAGAGGGAGCGTGAGGGTTGCGTTGGGCGGATGGTGGCGGGTGTTGATGGGTTCACTTGGTTTGTTTTTGGAAATGAGGGGGAGGGGAGGACTGGTAATACATGGGTAGTGATTTCATTGAGGAGTATCATTTTCTTGGAGTCTAGTAATATGACGTCGGTGTAGATGGGCCTGATTTTTATGTAGTCCGTCCAATAGGCCCCCGGATTCTTTTCTTGTCTTGCATTTCTCACAGCTCACTCGTATTCGTCTCGTCTTCATTAGGAATTCTCCCTGTTCCTGCCATGAATCCTGGCGTAAGTGGCGTGTCAGAGAGAAAATCTTCATCAGTATCAAAGTCTGTATACTCAATATCCTGGAGATTTCCTCCCTGCTTCTCCACCAACGCACTCGCGTCAGTGGTATCATTATCCACTTGCTCAGCCGTTGAAGGCCCAACTGTATGCCGCCGGTTCGGCGACATTTGTCGCAGCGCTGAACGCGTACTGGGCGATGTTTTGCCTGAGGCGGGTTTAGAGACTGAATTGGGCTTCTGAGCGTACGGCGTGAGCATGGTGGGAACTTTGAAAGCCGTTCGTGGTTTCAGGCGTTTGGGTGCTGGGATATTGGCTTTCGAAGATGACTCAAAAGACGCCTCGACAGTATCTTCTGTAGTCGAGTCTGTCATTGGCGTGATATCCTCGGGTACAATAAAGGCGGATTTGCGTCGCCGTTGAGTTCGCGGCGCGCGTGTAGTCGTGGTTGCGGCAACGTCCTTGTAGGATCGAGACGCGGAGCGAATGGCGAGTGGTTGTTGGGATGAGACACCAAAATGTGCCAAGACGTTCTTGTGGATGGCTCTGCGCTCCTCGAGCTCATCTTCTTGTTCTTTGCAAAATTCTTCGAGCTCTTGGATTCTAGACTCTAGGTGTGGAATGATTTCTTGGAGTTGCTCAATCTGTTGACGCGATTTTTCGTGATCATGCTCTTCTTGCTGGTAATCCTCCAAAGCATTTTGTAGTTGATCTTCAAGAGCCTTACAAACATCTTCAGCCTTCTCATTGAGTGCCTCGATATCGTCGGTATGCTGAGCTGCTAGGTCCTTGAGCCTGGCTTCCGACGTCTCTTGTAACTCTCGGTGCATGCTTTGCAATGCATCCAAATTTTTCAAGGCTTCTTCCAACTCTACTTCCTTCTCTTCCAGAAGGCGGCGGTATTCCGATACTCGTGTCTCAAGACGTGCAACGCCGTCGTTCTGGTTAGCAGCGTTTGACCTTTCATGTTGAAGTGTTTCCTCCACATCCTGACAGCGACGTTGTAGATTCTCATATTCCTTGGCAAGTGTATTGTGGTCCTTCTCTCGTTGAACTCCGGAGTGCCTTAACTCACTGATGGTATCGTTCAGCTGCTGTATCTGCGAATCATGGACACGCTTATCTTCTTCATGCTGAAGAATACTTGATTGCAGCGCGAGCTCCTTTGCGCTAAAACTCTCCTGAGCAGCCTTGAGCGCCTCATTCGCGTTCGATCTTGACTCTTCAAGGAGTGTCTCCAATTCTTTGGCCTTGGACTGCGCTTGCACCTTTTCTTGGGTAATAGCAGCCTTCTCGTCCTGTAGGCGGCCTTGGTCTTCTCTCAGATCTTCCAGCTCCTTTTCTAAGCCTTCTAGCTGATCGACAGAGTCTTCGTTTTGTATTCGTAATGACTCAACTTCATCGCTCAGGGAGCGGATTTGCTCCTCGAGTTCGGTTGATTTTTCCTTCTCCCTACGTAGCGGTTCTTCGACCGTGTTGCAGCGCGTTTCAAGGTCAGTGCAAATTTGTGCTACTGAACGTAAGATGGCGTCTCTCTGGTACTTTCCCTGGCTCTGTAGTTCTGAGTCAAGGCGTGTACTCCAGTCTTCCAAATGCTGACCAGTGATTTGTGTGTTTGCAGCTTGGAAGAGTGATAAGGGTGTATTCTTTGGCATCTCAGAAACATATGGGCAGGTGCCCGCTACAAGTGGCAGGTCCCGTTGTGCCTTGACAAGGGCCATTATAAGAGTATGAGGTAATGTCGGCTCTCCTGGCTCGGCAGCGAGAATGACGGTGATCAGGGAAGCAAGGACAGCAGCGATGAGCTGCCGATAGAACGATGCCATATGGGTACAGGCGGCTTTACGATTTGGGTCGAGCCGCACAAGACGCCAGATCTTATATTGAATTGCCTTTGACGACAAACCGCGGAGTGCATTGCCCCGTAATACGGAAGAAGACAGGGTAGCAGTGGTGAGCTCATCTACAAAATCGACAAGATTAGACATGTGCCTGGGGCTTGGTTGTGTAGCACAAGTATCTATGACAAGTGAAAACAGTGCCTGGATATCTGGAATATACGCCTGTCTCAATCAGCTGAGTGGTTCACAATGGTTTCCGATGTGCTTACTCCGAATCTAGGAAGTGATACTGATAGCAATTCAGAAAGGCCGGCTGGCTCCGCTGCACATACAGCATCAAAGACACATGTTGTATACCGCGTCACTATACTTTGGGGCAGTTTCCTTGAGCCGGAAAGCTGACCAAAGAAGAACAGGGCCTCTAACTGGATGGTCGGAATAGAAGCCGACTCTTCTATCCTTGATCGGCATTTATCAAAAAGCAGTGCCCCTTTCTCAAGCTTGATCCAACTATCTCTGATGTCTATGTCGATGCATTGCATGATTCTAGAGGCAATACGCAAGCCTTCAATTACTTCGTCATCGTCGACGGGGGCTTTGAGGAGCCACAAGATATTCAAGCACGTCATTTGTATATTCTTGTACAAGTCTTTGGTAGAGCCAAATAGTTTTTGGCCGGATGGTGTTACCCATTGCTGCATTAGCTTCTGGGTAGAGACGGGCTCATGACTTGTGTCGGAAGCGTGGGCAGACTGGATGCCTTCTGGATGCTCGGCGATAATGACTATGCCACACAGCCATAACAGCAGCATGGCAGACTCACCAGATACATTGTTTTGCAAGATGCGACAAATCTCGGTATCGAAGCGTCGTCTAGCAGCACTAGGAAGGAGACGGTGGAGCTGAGCACATGCTCCATTGAGCATGCGGTATACCGACTTCAAGGCATCGGAACTGGGGTTCTGTGAAGCCTTTTCAAAGACGTGGAGCAGAAAGGTCTGTGCGGCCGCAGGCAAGGGAATTGCGTCTGGCAAAGGGTACGACAGAAGTAGCACACATAGTTCTCCGAGCTGGTGCTGGGTTAGGGTGAGGGGATGGTGGCAAAGCGTGTACTACTTACGTCGTTGAAGTCTTGCTTGGAGGAAACGGCCCTCTCCAATAGACCGTTTAGCAGGCCCGGGTAGGTAATCAATAGCTGGCGACGGAACTCGGGTGCGTAGCCTGCATAGGGGGAGGCAGTCAGCCGGTGTGGTAACAAGAAGCGGTCAAAAGCTTACACAGACGATGCAGGACACGCAGCGTGTAAGCCGCCAGCGGCAAGGCATCGCGGACGATTTTGGCCAGGGCGGTCAGGGCGCATGGGGAACGGTGATGGATAGAGGTGCGGATGGTGGGTAGGTCGGCATGCGCGAGTAGGTGGGACAGAGGCTGTGTGTGAGATGTTGGTCAGACAATCAATCAATCAAGCACGGTAGGATGCAGAAGTGACGAGTCATGTGGTTGATGGTGCAATACGGCAATACTAATACACGACTTACAGACAGCGAGGGAGGATATGGACATTTGATGATCCTCGTCAGTTCCGCATTGAGCTGTGCGCCCAAGTCTGCCGTGGGGGCCCCGTTTGCCATGGCTGGCCTCGGCTTTCAAGGTTGCAACTAATGTACGTAGGAGGAGTAGTAATAGTAGTAGTCGTGGGTTGTTCTGGTTCCCATGCAAAGTGTGCAGCGCGTCGGATCGCCTACTATACTTTAGCGATCTTGTTTGGCGCTCTCGCGTTCCTCCGACAACCGCGCCAGCCAATCTTTGTGCGCTGTAGTCGCAGTCGTATAGTCGTGTGTACATACACTATACGCATGTAGTATGCAGTGTAGTATGTCCAGACATGGGCCGCGAGCATTCCCCCGCCTTGCACAGCCGCCTGCACCGCATGCTTGTTTGCTTTTTCTGGCAGTGCCTGGACGCCTGATTGACGGTGGGTGATGCCGTTGCGTCACGGCTGCTTGGATGCGCCATCGACGTCTGTCTTGTCGTGTCTTTTCTTGTCGGAAACCGCCCTTTGTGCATGGATGGATGGCCATGGCCGACAAGCAAAGGCCGACTGGAGCGGCTCTTGACGGCGGCGTGGCATGTCGCTGTGGATGCAAACGGCCCCCACTGCTGAGGTAATTGGATGACGGCCGTCCAATCCACGCTATCCACGCCCTCTTGCTCGCCATCCAGATCCCCCCCGGGCCTTTTGCTTCCCATCCCGACGGTTGTTGTTGTTGCTGCTGCTGAGCCTCACACATGCCATGTCTGTGTATCCATGTGCCGGCCGCCACGCTTCCAGGCACATACACACGCACACTCATCTCTCCTGCCAGCTGGCCCTTGAATCCATATTACATCTCTCTGGAATAGGAAAAAACAAAAGCAAAAACTCGGCCCTGTTCCATCTGCATTTGCTTGCGACCCTAGCCGGCGCCTCGTCACGCGACTGACGACGCCTTGACTGTCATCCACCGTCAGTCGCCACGCTGCATATCCATAGCATACCACCGCCTCTGTCTGCCGTTGCCGCCCTGGCCTTCCCCGCAATTGCCTCGCCGGCTTCCAAGCCCCCTTGCAGCTGATCACGCTCAACCGGCTTCATTTGCTGCTGCACATCGGTAACCCAGTCAGCCTCCCACGCGCCCCATGCCTCTTCTCCTCCATCAACCACACTATGTGGTCTTGCGGCCTTGCCCGTGCGCTGGCCCATGACGCCCAAAGCCTTGCCCAAAACAACAATGGCGCCCTATGCCTGTACCTTGAATCATCTTCTTTCCGCTTTTGCTGTCCTTGTCCTCTACCCGTGAGCCCCATAAAATGCTTAGTGCTGCCATCCATTCCTCTAGCTCGCAAATCGCGCATGGGCCCATAGTCTCCGTCACTGAAGCCTGCCTCGACCTGTAGTCTGGCCAGGTAGACCAACTTCTTCTTTCTTTCTTTCTTCTTCTTTTTTTCTTACTTTCCTATTTCTCTCCTCGCCTCTCTCTTTTTTTAAACCATGTTCTGGCAAGCAGCAGCGCGAGTCAGGCACACAGTCTCGCCTTTGCTGAGGCGAGCAGGCACTCGGGCACGAAGCGGAGCCGACCGAACCTTTACATCCCACGCCAACCAACGACCCTTCTGGAACTCTGGGCGAGCCTTGCTCTTCTCTGCCGTCACTGGCACAACCACCTACTTTTACGGCGCCAATGACGAACCCCACCGCATCCAAATGCCATGGCTCAAGTCCACCGGTCCTCAGTATGCAAACAAGCATGAGATGGAAAAGGTGTGTTTATCAGAGACCATACGTTTGCACGTCATCCATGCTCAACACTCCAGGCCATCACCGAGCTGAGGGAACTGCTGGGAGAGGAAGTAATCAGCACCGACGATGAAGATTTACACAGACACGGCTACTCGGAATGGTCCTCCATCAACATTGACCAGCTCCCGGTCGCCGTGGCATACCCAAAGTCGACTGAAGAGTGCTCCGCCATTGCCAAAATCTGCTTCAAGTACAGGATACCAATGAGTACGCACGCCATGCCTTTTCC
Source organism: Bipolaris victoriae FI3 (assembly GCF_000527765.1). Lineage (NCBI taxonomy): Eukaryota > Fungi > Ascomycota > Dothideomycetes > Pleosporales > Pleosporaceae > Bipolaris > Bipolaris victoriae. The sequence goes on from NW_014575285.1 coordinate 46,794, forward strand.
AACCCTCCCTACTAATACCGCAAAGTTCCCTACTCTGGCGGATCAAGCTTGGAGGCAAACTTCTCGGCTCCCTTTGGTGGCATGAGCATCGACTTTGCCTTTATGGATCGAATCATTGCCTTGCACGAGGATGAGTGAGTCGGCAATGCCTAGCACCTAGAGCGAGGGCACTGCTGACTAAACCTGTAGCATGGACGTTGTCGTCCAGCCTTCTGTGCCCTGGATGAGTCTCAACGATCAGATCAAAGAGTCTGGTCTTTTTTTCCCTGTTGATCCCGGCCCATCGGTATGCATACACCTGTCACCTGACTGTGCACCACATAGCCACCCAACTTTTATTGACAAACGTGTCAGGCCCGAATTGGAGGCATGGTAGGCACCAGCTGCAGGTGGGTGCGGTTATCTACGCTGCACGGATATTGCAACTAATCATCGCAGCGGAACTAACGCCGTGCGATACGGAACCATGAAGGATTGGGTCATCAACCTGACCGTCGTACTGGCTGACGGCACGGTCATCAAAACCAGACAGCGGCCCCGGTATGCATATTCCCACGTATTTGCTTCACAGCATCACTGATGGCTTTCTAGAAAATCGTCTGCTGGCTACAACTTGACAAACCTCTTTATTGGGTCCGAAGGTACCCTCGGCATCGTCACAGAAGTGACCCTCAAGCTAGCTGTCATACCCCAAGAGACGAGCGTTGCAGTTGTGACCTTTCCTACAATACGCGATGCTGCAGCTGCAGCCTCTAAAGTGCTGCGGGCCGGGGTCCCTGTAGCCGCCATGGAGATCATGGATGACGTGCAAATGGGCGTCATCAACAAAGCGGGTGCGACGGCAAAAAAATGGAAGGAATTGCCGACCATGTTCTTCAAGTAGGTTTCCCAGATAGATTAGATCTTGTGAAGCCAGAGCTAACAGCTGCAAACAGGTTCTCGGGAACAAAAGCAGGGGTATGTTCAGCCCTACAGCCGCGCATTTACCCAGAACGTAACTAACTGCATACTAGGTACAGGAGAACATTGAGCTGGTCAAGGCTATCGCAAAAGCCAATAAGAGTGGTGATTTTGAATTTGCTACAGATGCCGAGGAGCAGAAAACTCTTTGGTCGGCTCGCAAAGAGTCGCTTTGGAGCATGATGGCACTCCGTCGCGAAGGTGACGAGGTTTGGTCAACAGATGTCGCAGTCCCCATTTCCCGGCTCCCAGACATTATAGGTATGACCCTGCAATAGCAATTTCGCTCAGATCTTTTCTTCCATTCTTGCCTAACACTACTACAGAAATCTCCAAGAAGGAAATGGACGACCTTGGCCTTTTTGCAAGCATCCTTGGTCACATCGGAGACGGAAACTTTCACGAAAGCATCATGTACAACAGCAAAGACCCCAAAGAGCGAGCTGCCGTTGAAAAGTGTGTTCACGACATGGTCGACCGAGCGCTCGAGATGGAAGGTACTTGCACCGGCGAGCATGGCATTGGACTCGGAAAAAAGGCATCGCTCCAGAAAGAGCTTGGTGTTGATACCATCAACGTAATGAGGTGCATCAAAGGTGCATTAGACCCTTACTGGCTCATGAACCCGGGTAAAATCATGGACGCTCAGGCATAGCTAATGCCGCTACTTTGCTTCTTTTTTCTTTTTTTTTCGTTCAAAAGCCGATATTATGCATTGGGAGGGATGTCTGACCATCTGCACTGCATCTGCTGGGGGGATGCACAGATCTCGCCCATTGATGTTTTTAAAAATGTTCTTAGTAATGAAAAGTTTACGCTCTGCAGATTTGGGGGAAAGTGACCTAAATTGCCATAGCTGACAAGGCGAGCGTGGGACCTCCGCGATCGGTGGTCGCGTTTTCCACCCCACCCCCGCGCGTCATAACTTCCCGACTTAAACTTTGGGAACTCGATTGACTCAATCTCATAATTTTACATTCTATTCTACCATAACCATGGACGCCGAACATTTTACGTCTCCTAAGAAGGAATTCCCCAAGAAGAAGTGCGGTAAGCATTTGCCACCCAACAGGAATGACTGATTGACTGACTCAATCAAAGGCGTGCTCGGCGCAACTGGCTCTGTCGGCCAACGCTTTATCCTTCTCCTCGCACTCCACCCACATCTCGAGCTACACGCGGTCGGAGCCTCGGAGCGATCGGCTGGCAAGAAGTACAAAGATGCGGTCAAGTGGAAGCAAGCACTGCCGTATTCAGAGCGCATTGGAGAATTGGTAGTGAAGAAATGCGTACCCGAAGAGTTCAAGGACTGCGACCTAGTCTTCTCTGGACTTGACAGCGATGTTGCGGGAGACGTTGGTAAGTGCGCTACTTCAAATCCCGTGCGCTGGAGCTTACATTTCGTGTAGAGATGGCCTTCCTCAAGGCTGAACTTGCCGTCTTCTCCAACGCAAAGAACTACCGCCGCGATCCTCTCGTCCCACTCGTCGTTCCCACAGTAAACCTTCCACATCTCGACGTGATCAAGCACCAGAGGCAGCACCACAAGCTAGAAAAGGGTTTTCTGGTGTGCAATTCAAACTGCGCTGTCATTGGAATTGTGATTCCTTTTGCTGCGTTGCAAGATAAATTTGGTCCTATTAACCAAGTGTCAGTCGTTACAATGCAGGCAGTCTCAGGCGCTGGCTACCCCGGCGTCAGCAGCATGGACATCATCGACAACGTCGTACCCTTTATTTCGGGTGAAGAAGACAAGCTCGAGACTGAAGCCTCCAAAATCCTTGGAAGCGTCAATGAGGGTGTCACTGGTTTCGTAGACCAGCCCATGAAGATCTCCGCCGCATGCAACCGTGTTCCAGTCCTAGATGGACACACTGCATGCGTATCGCTACGCTTCGAGCGTCGCCCACCACCCAGCGCAGAGGAGGTCAAGCAGGCAATGCGCGACTATATCTCAGACGCGCAAAAGCTGGGCTGCCCCTCTGCGCCTAAGAAGGCAATTGCAGTCATGGACGAGCCCGATAGGCCGCAGCCAAGATTAGATAGGGAGACTGACAGAGGATATACTGTCAGTGTAGGAAGAATACGCGAGGACGAGTCTGGTATCTTCGATATCAAGTTTGTTGCACTAAGTCACAACAGTAAGTTGAATACCATACTGGAGACATAGAAAGCGATACTAACTGTTCGCAGCGGTTATCGGAGCGGCAGGCTCGTCCATCCTCAACGCAGAGGCTGCTGTACTAAAGGGATACGCCTAAAGTGGACAAGAAAGAAAACATGTTGATAGCATTGAAGTTGAATCAAAATTTCAAAGTCAAAATTCATCGGACTTGAATACCCTGACGTGTTGTGACGGGCTCAGCAGCAATGTCCGTTGAGAGTTGTGCTGACCTGACCGTGAAACTAAAGGAAGCAAAGCATTCTCGTACGGTTCAATTTCAATCACTGCATTTTTCAACTCGAATATATCTTACTAGGCGTTCCAAGTATCTATTTGTGAGGGTGATCCACACCGAGGCGCTAGTCTTGGCGGCGACGCTAGTGCTCGGTTAGCACACGGCGCTAGTGTGGGAATTTGATCAAATCTTCCCACCTCGATTTCGTACTCTGACAGGACTTCCGACAACCTCGACGACTAACCTCACACAACAGTCAAAATGGCGCGTGGACCCGTGAAGCACCAGAAGCGCCTCAGCGCGCCCTCGCACTGGCTCTTGGACAAGCTGTCCGGTACGCTCGACTCCCGCACGCCCGCAATCGGCGGTGCAAAGCAACATGGCGAGCATCAAATTGACAATTCCCAGGTGCCTACGCCCCCAAGGCCTCGCCCGGTCCTCACAAGCTCCGCGACTCCCTTCCCCTCGTCATCTTCCTCCGCAACCGTCTCAAGTATGCGCTCAACGCCCGCGAGGTCAACGCCATCCTCATGCAGCGTCTGGTCAAGGTCGACGGCAAGGTCCGCACTGACAGCACCTTCCCCACTGGATTGATGGACGTCATCTCCATTGAGAAGACTGGCGAGAACTTCCGTCTGATCTACGACACCAAGGGCCGCTTCACCGTCCACAGGATAACAGACGAGGAGGCACAATACAAGCTCGGCAAGGTCAAGCGTGTTCAGCTTGGCAAGGGCGGAATTCCCTACTTGGTTACGCACGATGCGCGAACGTAAGTTCTCGCTCTATCAGCCGTTGGACCACAGTTTGGGCTAGGTGACTGAAGGGAAACCTCTTTCACCAGGCATACGACCAGGGTCTGGCTATGTCCGAATTACTGCTAAACATATATGTGTAGGATCCGTTACCCCGACCCCGCCATCAAGGTCAACGATACCGTCAAGGTCGACCTCGCCACTGGCAAGATCTCCGACTTCATCAAGTTCGATACTGGCGTCATCGTCATGGTCACTGGTGGTCGTAACATGGGCCGTGTTGGTGTCATCACCCACCGTGAGCGCCACGACGGAGGCTTCAACATTGTCCACATCAAGGACGCTGTTGACAACGAGTTCACCACTCGTGAGTCCAACGTCATGTAAGTTTCTTTGTAGTGACGTTGCAGCAGTGAAATACTAACAAACGAGCAGTATCATCGGAAAGGAGAAGCCATGGATCTCTCTGCCAAAGGGCAAGGGTGTCAAGCTCTCGATCGCTGAGGAGCGTGACCGCCGCCGTGCGTACGCCCTCGCTGGTCACTAAATGTGACACGGGCGGGTGTTTAGTAGTAGGTTAGCGTATGAAGTACCCATGAATTCATGAGCATTGGTGCAGGACTCGGAAACTCGAAAAAACCAGGCGTTCGTGACCCCTTGTGGGGAGGTTGACGCGGATCTTGCGGATCTGCTTATCATAGGAATACCATGAGTGAGGCCGAGAATCAAACAAAATAAACAGTTGAGGAGCCTTGCGGCTCAAACATTGAGCATGAATTGTAAGCGGAGCATTGTGATTGTGAGACAGTGTCGTGTGCGAAGTGTGGTTTTGGAGGAGTGCAAAAGCAAACAAGGCATTGCGACGGATGTACCCAATGGGACGCGGAACCAAGAGATGAGTTGGTGGCGCCGAAAAGATGATATTTCCGGGGCTTAGTACCGTCAAGACTAGACTGGGGTGCATGGCGGTAGCAGATAAGGGGACGGACAGGGCTATGTTTGCGCGCTCTTTGGGGGGAGAGCCCATTGGCATGAACAGGAAGCGTGCGTAGAGAGAGAGAAGGTGTCGGAAGCAGACGAGACACGACAGAAGAGGAATTGAGGCCAGCTGCTCTGCCTCAGGACTAGGCTATGGAGGCTCTGCGCGTTTCAGCAGAACCCAGTGTTTGAAGCACCGAGCGTGCCTGGACGATCACTCTGGGGAGGGCCGTGCAGGCTAGACGAGATGAGACGATGGACTTGTCGGGGAAATGGCAAATGGCACGCCTGCACGGGCACGCATGCTGGTGAATATTGCGCCGAACAACAGGCACTATGAACAGGGAAGCACACTGGTTGGCGCTGTGAGACGGAGAGAAGATCCAGGGGGTTAACGCGCACACAACGTGAGGCTGTCGCGTTCAATCTCAGCGCATCGGGCTCGAGTTGCTAATAATTGATTTTCCTGTGCCTGGTTCCTGTGCCTGGTTCCTGTCGCTCGTCCACTCCCAACCCATCATCACGTCACGATCGAGTCCGCAGCGGTGGTTTGACGGCTGGATAGCGTCCCGCATTCCAAGCAGCCGCAAGCAGGTTTATCGGTGACTAGCGGCCAAAGCCCCCAACGTTCGCATCCATCTCTGGTGCCGTTTGCGCTATTGGCTGCCCGCCCGCCCGCTTGTACCGTTGCAGCTTACAGCTTGCTTGTTCTTTTGGCCCTCCAGCCTCCCGCCCACTATCCTCCACCCTCGTGTCTACGCCAACACGCCCACGCCCACGCTTCCCCGCAACCGAAACAGCCAGCGACCGTCAATCTTCCGCCGGCTGTCTGTGTCAATTGCGTCGCTGTCCTGCATCGTGCCATTCCTGGGTCGAGGCATCAATGACACTGCAGGCATCCCCCGTGCATCCTCACTCGTCACTCGTTTCACCTCGGACACAGCCGCGCTGAGGCTCGTTTTCCACTGCTCTCTCCAACAACGACGTCTGCGCATTCGCTATAGTCGCGCAGACACGCCCCTCCCACACCCCCTCCCAACCCTATATCGCCGAGTCTCCAAAGCCGGTCGCTGGCGGACCGGATTCCCACTGCGGTAGTACTCGACGCTGCCCTTTGTCGCCATCATGTTGCGTCCGGCCACCCCTTTATCCATTCTATTCTTCGTCGCATTCGTGCTATTGTTGCTCTCCACCCTCTCGACGCCCCTCATCAAGAGCATCCCGCTCGCTACCTACCGTGGCGTTCATTTTGGCGTCCTGGGCTACTGCGAAAATGGCGATTCAGGCTGTAAAGGGCCCATGATCGGGTACAACACCGGTATGTGCTGCTACACTACAAGCGCACGCGTGCAACACAAACTAACTACTCGAATACAGAGAAACTGTTTGCAGGTGAACGGACCTCTGACTTTTCCCTACCCTCTGCACAGCGACACGCCCTATCCTCGATCCTCATTGTCCACCCCGTCGCGGCCCTCATGACACTCATTTGCTTCGCCCTCTCAGTCGCCGCCCACTTCCATTCGCCTGCCCACTCGCCGCGCTACCTTCTTGCCCTGCTTATATTCACTTTCCCTACCCTACTCGTCACACTGCTCGCGTTTCTCGTCGACATCTTGTTGTTCGTTCCCCACGTGGGTTGGGGAGGATGGATTGTACTAGGTGCCACCGTTATCATTGTCGCAAGCGGAATTGTAACATGTGCCATGAGACGTACGTTGGTTAGCCGCAAGGCGAGGAAGCGACGCATTGCCGAAAACGACGAGATGAACGGCAACACTTACTATGCGAATCGCGCAAACGCGACAGTAACCACTGAATATCCAAAGGCTGAATCTCCGCCCCCTCTTGACAACGACACAATGTCGTCTGCCCTCAAAACAAACGGCAGCACAGCCTATTTTGATTCCTCAAAAGTGTCTCCCACGGACGACATGGTGCCTCTGAACCAACGCAACCCTTCGCTCAAGACTGTCAGTAGTGCCGGCGGCAATGGCCCAGACACAATGGGCTCGCCGCCTGGCGGTCCCATCGGTCGCCGACAACCAGTTGACCAATACGGTAACCCTCTGCCACCTATGCCCAATGATGGTTTTGCCATGATGAACGGAGCCCCGCGCGGCAGGGGAGGTCCATATAGGGGAAGAGGAGGACCACCACGAGGTGGACAGTTTGGAGGCCCAAGAGGAGGAGGCTATGGTCCAAGAGGCGGATATGGCCCAAGAGGAGGAGCGATGCGGGGACCTCCCCCTCCAGGCTGGAATGGCAATGGACGTGGTGGACGACCTCCGAATGGCCCTCCAATGGCTCGTGGTGCCCCTCCTCCAGGATACAACAACGACAACTTCTACAGTCAAGGACCGCCACCTCGCGAGCCATCGCCGTATGGTCGAGGCCCACCACCTGGACCAATGCCGCAAATGCCCATTGGCCAAGCTATCGAAATGGATAACCGCACAGGCACACCCGCTAACAACTACGGACTGAGAGAGAGCGACGGTGATGTTGCAGGCATGCTTGCTCTTCAACAGGGTGGCCCCTTCCCAGCTGGTTCACCCCAGAGACGTTCTCCCGAAATCATGAGCCCAACCAGCGAATACTCGACATCGTAAGTACTTTCCACCACGTGTCTTGCGATTGTTGTTCTAACATCAAATAGCGATGCGCAACCACGACAACCGCCTCCGCAACAGCAGCAAGAGCAGCAGCAGCAGCGATTTGTCCCAGCTCAGGCTGGATGGAACCAGCAAAAAGTGCCATCTGATCAGACGCTCAGCACCATGAATAACAGCAACAGCAGCCGTGGACTCTCCCCGATTCAGGACTCGCCTGTCATGGCGAATGCTCAACTTGCTCCAGTCGACTCGGTCAGCAGACCAGAGCGTAGCTCTGACTACTATGAAGATGTAGACCCTAGATTTGCCGAACCCGTGCAGCAACAGGCGCCTCCACCACTGCCGACATCACTAATGCCAGGTGGATTCGCGCCACCGAACCCCAACTTTCTTTCCACAAACAACTTGAGTGACCCCAATCTCCCTCGCACCAGCTCTTACGACGATTTGCCAGATGGTTCACGTTCTCCTGCGGCCAGCGAAGCATCGCACTTTACTTCTGTCTCTCAACGCCCAATCAACCCCAACTGGCGGCCAGAGATGGGCGCCGCGGCAGGTCAGTTTGGCCCATTCCCCGGCCCCCGAAGGCCTATGCGACAGGGAGATGTCATTCTGGAAGCCAATGCAGCAAACCCAGACTTTATGATCCCAGGTGCTACACGAGGACGCGGTCGGGGCCGAGGCGGCGGCGGCAGAGGAAGAGGCGGTCCCATGCCGCCTGCCATGCTCGGACCAGGACCGGGCATGTCGAACCAATCCAGATATCCCGGTGGCAATGCCATGTAGGGATGGCACCTCTCCTTTTGAACGCGCTGGAAGAGCAGCCCTTTCTCCATTTCTCTTTGGTGTACAAAATCCCATTGCATGTCATCCATCCTCTTTTACGAACATACCGGGGGCCTGTTCATTTTCTCCTTCTGGCCCCAGCAATTAGATAATTTCTAGTGCAACCTCATCGGGCTGTCGCTGTCGCCAACCCTCCTCTTTGGACCTCTGCCATTCTCAGCTGGACTGGAGATTGAAGGGAAAAGATGTCGCTGGCGGTAGCCCGAATCTCTGAAATGTCGTCATGGTAGTCGATACCCTTTCATTTTTTTTCTTCTTTCTTTCTTCTCTTCTTCTCTACGAACACATATGCATCCGCATACATCTGGGTCGCTCCTTTTTTTCCTTTTCTTCAATTCTTTTGGTTTGGAAAACGTTAGAATCACGGTTGGATCGTTCTGGTGGATTGTGGATTGAGAATCAAGCGAGCAAGGAAACAAATCACTTCTTCTTGTTGCTGACGCGGCGGGCTTCGAATATTTTTGTCACAGTTTGGTAAAGTGTGGGGGGAGGTGAGAGAGAGGCTTTGCAAATGTATATAGCTTCTGATCTGTCCTTTCTTTTTTCCTTTTTTCTCCTCATTGATTGGTGCGGTCAACAAGGTGTTCTTTTCCATTCTGCGAATAGCATAGATGTTGGGAAATGAGGGCGGAGAAATAAGTAACATCAATGCCAAAAAAAAACATGTGTTAAAGTAAAAAAACAAAAAGGGTTCGAGACTGTTCTAGCTAAGTGGTCATTGTGTTTGCCATGCATTATGCACGTGAGATGGAGCGGTGAAGAAAACGAACAGACGTGTAAACTGTATTTTCATATGTTGAAGTGTCCAACGTATGTGCGCGTGGCCATAGTCATGTGACGGGATTTGTTGGAGTTCGTTTTTGTTGTGCCCACATGGACAATGTACTGTCAGCTCAGCACAGATACACCAACAACACATACGCCAATTAAACACTAAGGGCTCAACAGACAAGCCTACGAGATATGAACAAAGACGCCTCGAAGTTGGAGAATTCCATCCTTCCCCCTGTCGAACGTCGCTGCTTCCCTATCCGCTTCCTCTCTGCTCCCCTCCCTCTCTGTCCCCCCTCCCTCCCCCCAACCTCCCCGCGTGCCTACATAATTTTTTTTCTTCCGCGGGAGTTGCAGATAACAAGCATCCGACTGTTCCATGGAGGTGCACCATCAATAATATGTCACGCGGGCGCATTCAGAGTTTTCCGTCGGATGTCCGCCAAGCTCGGGATGCATTCGCATGCATCGCGAACCATACACTCATAACACAAAACGGTGGAGAGGGGGCCATTTGCATGCTGCACAATGCGGACATAATTCTACCGAAGCCATATGTTGGACCTTTTTTGCCTCCCCATCTCCAAGATGTTCAGACGGTGTCCTACTGAGCTTGGCATTACTCAATCGCGTACGTTTGTGGATGATGTACCCGTCCCCCAGATTCTTTTACCCCAGAAAATCAGACAAATCATACTCGCGGCATGGGCTGGCGGCATCCACACACATCCGTGGCTCTTTGCGGGGTAAACTTCCATAACTCTCTTTATTATTGTTTATAGACGCAGATCGGTTCGGGTGAGGCCGCACAAGAAGGGGCTGGCCTGGCCCTCGTCTCGGTGGCCGACAGCATTAAGGTTGGCTGGCACACTTTTCGAGAAGGTCCGGGGGAAATAGCACCGCACTTCGTCGAGGACCAAAGGGAAAAAAAGATGTCACCACCAAAATACACACGTGCAGGGTTGGCCAGCCAAGCAGGTTGCTGGCAGAGCCGCCTCGTTTGGAGAGATGACGACGCTTGCTGAGTGGTGATAGTCCTTATCGCTGCCCTTGATAACGGATTCGTCTCCGAAGATAACTATACCGACGCAACACGCACTTCGCTGCTGTACACACTGATATTTCCGCATTAGCCTGGCCCACCGACTTGGAGTTGCGGTCCGACATCGTCATGAGGCATGCGGGCAGACGTGGCTTTATCTTGGAACAAGGCTATCGTGAAGCAACAAGTGGAGCGAGTATGCCTAGCCCTAATCCACAACCAGTCATGCCATCCACTCGTTCCGTCCCACCTCGAGATGGCTGTGGGGTAGCCTCTCCATCTTCCTATCGCTGGCGCCTCATCTTGCCCCATGATGCTTTTCTCGCAAAGTTGTCCGTCGTTGGCTTGTAGGCGAGGATAGCGGTAGAGGATGCGCACAGGCAGTACATTTCGTGTCCAACTTTTCCGCCCACCGGGCGTCCTCCCATAGAGGGGTTTGTACAGCAAAGAAGACTGTCGTGGCGGATAGGCCTGGCCAATAAGGCACACGCCGATGCAGAATGCATAAGGAAGAGCCGAATTTCGGAATCTAGGCTTACACGCCCTGCATCAACCACACCAGCGCGACATTTTTATCAGCAGCTATCTTAGCCGGCCCTAGTCGAGTGATAGGCAGAAGAACGACCGGGTGTGTCATGGGTCCGTCACGCGCATTAGAAGTCTGTGGCCGTCCCCCAACCCATGGATCCGCATTTTAAGTCCTATCTCCTTCGCACCGGATTTCTCACCCCATTGTCGTTTGACTTTCCCAGGCCTCTCCTCTTTACTACGTCAAACTGAACCCGCAACATGCCCGCTTTGGCTCAAGACAAGGTATTGGCGAGAGATCTAAAGGCGAAGAAGACAAAGTCTAGGAATGGATGTGGTCGCTGCAAGCTCAAGAGGGTAAAGTCTCACCGCCCCATCATCATCCATCCATCCCTTATTAGGAACACGTGCTGACAAAAGGCATAGCTCAAATGCGACGAGACTGCTCCTGGCTGTCTGCAATGCAAGAAGAGGAACGTGCCCTGCCCTGGATATGAGAAGACTTTGAAATGGTCGACAAAGTACGAGGTCTTTACGCCTCCTAGCCACTCGAGGGCAGCGCCTCCCAAGTCGAGCTCTACCTCCAACCTCAACACCACAACTCCTCCTCCCAAGTCGACGCTCCCTCAGAATGTCGCCAGCGGCATTGAAGCCTTGGCTGCAGTGCTCCCTGTAAGCAAGAACAAGATGACGACAACTACGACCACCCCACAACAAGCCCCCACAATACAAACGTCATCTGCAATTCCGTCTCCACCTAGCTTTGAGGAGCCTGCATCGAACCAAGAGTCCTCTACCGAGGATGGCGACTCTCCTCGAGAGTACGAGCCTTTTCCGATTGAGGATGTCATGCTGGATGGCTTCGTCGATGCCATTCATCTTCCTCACGAAGAATTCAGCTTTGACCCTTTTGAGAACATTGACTTTGATTCTGGCTCGCTAGACGACATTACTTTTGGCGTGAACGACTCACCATTACAGAAACTAGATGTCATCCCATCTTCCTCGATGCCCTTGTTGGACCGCGACACAAACCGAGAGTCTAGTCCTAGACTCTCACGTTCACTGCTTCTTGATTTGTACCGTCTTCCAAGTCCTTCTCCCAGCCCGACATCGTCTGACGATGTCGAGTCTCTTCTTGTCCAACACTACTTCAAGGACGTCTGTGCTATATTTTCTTCTTTCGATTCTCCTCTAAATCCCTTCCGGACTACCATTGGCCGCATCTACAAGGACTCTCCATCCATCAACTACGCAATCCAATCCATGGCAGCGGCACATTTGGCTAACACTTTTCCCAACATGGCAGCAACAGGAGTTGAGCTCCAGCGCAAGGCGCGCGAGGCACTAGAGGCTGAGCTTCCCCTTGCTCAGAGCGGACAGACTAGTGCTACCAAGACCTTCTTGAGTATTATGCTGCTCGGTCTTACAACCTCCTGGCACGACAGCAACGCTCTTGGACTCGAGTACCTTTCCACTGCAAGAGATCTCATCCTACCCAAGCTCTTTAGCCGGTCACGCGGCGCAGAGGTGGAGCGAGAGGCACAGTTCTTTGAGGAGTCTTTGATCCACTGGGAGATGCTCATGGGCTTTGTGACAGAAGATGCCATGAGCTTCTCTCCCAAGTCAGGCCTGCGACCCAGCGTCACCTCGAGGAAGAATGCTCCAGTTGCACGAGGCCCCAACGGCAAGGTTGTCCCACACCCCTGGACAGGCATCGCGCCCATGATTCACTTTTTGTTTGCAGAGGTTGGCCGTCTGGTCCGCAAGGAACGCTCAATGGACCGTGAGTCTTCCATGGATCTTCGTCGACGACAAGAGAACCTGCAAAACGCTGCTTCGCTGGAAGAGGATCTCCTTGCTGTCGACTGCCCGTCTGTTGATGAAGTAATTGACTATGGCGACGAACGTACCCCCAAGGAACACTTTGTCACCATTGCTGAAGCCTACCGTCTCGCTGGTCTGTTAGAGATTTATCGTGTTTTTCCATCTATCTTGCGCAAGCGTCTGGGCTCTGATAAGTTCAAGGGCACTGAGGCTGTCGACCTTCAGTTCCCCACACCACGCTTCGAGACTCCATTTGAGGATACCGACATGAAGCTATGGCTCAACTCACTTGCCATGCACATCATCAGATCTCTAGAGTCAATCCCTTCTTCATCTGGAACCTTTTGCATTCAGCCGCTGATCCTTGTCGTTGCTGCATCTGAGCTTCGATTTGTCTCGTCGGTTGACTTTTTCGATGTCCATGCCAACGATACTGAGATTGTCTCTGCACGAGAGTTTGTCATTCGGCGTCTGCAAGAGTTTGCGTTGAGGTTACCTAACAAGCCCCTTCGCACAATGATTCAACTTCTCAAGGAGACGTGGCGTCAGTGTGATGAAGGTCGCGATGCCTTTTGGATCGATGTCATGAACGAGAAGGGTTATCACACCATCATGTGATGCGGTCATGGTCACCAGTCATCTTCTTCCTTTCTGGACTTGCCAGTCCTTGCCAAAATCTTTACTTCATTAACACTCGGTTCATTGTACGACACATTTTACAACACGGCTTGGCGTTTATCCGGATCCGGCGTTTACATCATCGACGGCGCTCGACAGTTTGCTCCTGCTTTAGATCTCCTACACGCCACCTGTCCTTCCTCCGAAAGATCTATCTGATCTCCTACCTCTTACGACAACAATTTTCGATACGAGAGTACTTCTTCTTAATGTACGGCTTCCACCTATACCCCCCTATCGGTTCAGCATCCCGGTGATGTGAAGACTTCAAATGTGGACGCCCACTGCTTCAACAAAAAAGCCATTCTTCTTCTACGACTTCCTTTACGATACCCACACCCACACCCTTCCAACAGGCCCCGCGCGACCAAAAAAAAGAACCACTTGCGACATAGAAAACCAATCTCCCCAAGACCGAAACAAAATTGCCTACTGCGATAACAATAATACCTAATGCTGGCGAAAGCGCTCCTCCCCAACCCCCAATCTCCCATACCAGGACCATTTGCGCCTACCACCCCTCCCAAAGAAAAAGCCAAAGAGAAAGCGACAAAACTTCCAAGTTCGACCATAACTATCCGATCGCGACAAACTATATCCAAAGAGTATACAACCCTCCCTTATCTGCCTTAACCCCCTTTAACTTCTAGCTTTTTCCTTCTTCTTCTATTCTCCCATTTGCGCCCTGCATAGTGCAGAGCCCCCCCTCCCACTGCGAAAGAAAACAATGACCTACTAACTAGGAAATTTGTACTACGTAACAGCCTTTTTCTAGGACTGCAGGATTCCAGGACTTCCTTACCCCCTCCCTCACCCCCCACCCACCCATGCTCTGGACATACCACTACCAAGTACTACCACTGCGCCAACAACCCATTTACCTACCTGGAACCTCTTTTTTTTTGCACATATCCCAAATGGCACTCTCTATCTCCTTGACCTTTCAGAACTTCCAAGAGCGCCAACTACACCCGCTCCATTCCACCGTCCCCGGCTCCACCCAGCACTGTCTAAGAGAGACAGAAAAGGAGATGCAAGGAAAGAAATGCCCAAAGCGACTGTGCCGCTAAGCGACATTTTCTTTTTTTCTATACTGGGGTTCCCACCGTTCTGGACTCCTTTTCCCATCCCGTTCCCTGGATGCGTCTCTTTTTTTCTTTTTTCTTTTTTTGGAGGATGGTGCAAGGTAAGGTAAGTTGGTAAGTATACACTTTAGTACTATACCCATCCCCCCCCCCACCTTTTTTTGGATTCTAAAATGCGCGCTTTTGGTTTCCGATGTGAGCTTGTTGTATGATATGGCGTTGAGACAGATAGATATTGGAATCGACAATATGGTGGGATAAATGTTGTACGATGGAACATGTGTATAGACTTAGATGGCGCTGTCATTTCTTCCTTCGATACACCCCCTCCCTGTCTTTCTTCAACCTCGTTTCTCTTTTCTCCCTCAATAGGGACCATGTACATTACTCTCATTACAAAGTTCCAACTTTTTACTCCTTTTTTTTTCGGCAACTTGCGGTGTAGGGTAAGTTATGCAACGTACGTAGGCAAGTACAACATGACGTATATACTTTGGAAATACAAAAAAAATATCACACCTTCACCTCACATGGAAACCCCTCCCCGCATTGATATAAAATAGTCATTACTTCATTACTATATATATAAAAACGTCTTTTATGCAGTGTATACAAAAGTGAAATCGACGACGGTTTTACAAAACAGGCCGATTAATCTCATCATCACTATCATCATCATACGCAATAAACTCTGTTCTTCCACTCCGTCCCTTTGCCACAAAATAGCGGGGCGTCTCATAATAGGCACGGAGTTTCTTTTCAGCACCGGGACTCGCCATTGCGTTTGCAGCGCTGTCGTAGGGGTGAGATGGGATAGCTAGGAGACGTTTTTCCGCGCCTGCGAGACGGAGGTTGTGTTCTGGTGTTGGGGGTGGGGAGATGCTGTTTTCCATCTGTTAGAAAATGATGGGGGTTATTTGGGGGGGGGGAGGGGAACGTACAAGTTCTTGAGCATGTGCAGGGCTTCTGCGATGCAGGCGACGATGGAGAGGACGACGATGAGTTGGAGGATGAGGAGGGTCAAGGGGGAGGATTGGATGTCGCGGAGGGGAGTTTGGGTGTCTGGTGTGGAGGCGTCTTCGTAGCAGATGATTTTCAGACCATTGGCGCTTGCGGAAGAGGCGTCAGAGGCGGTTGCGCTCAGCAGGACTGAAGTGGGGATTGGGGTTTCGGGGGTTGAATCATCAATGGAGCGCGTAGGGGGGCGTTGGAGGTACAGGGCGTAGAGGTCGGGGTTGGTGTGTTGGAATTGCGAGAGTTGCGAGGCGAGGGATGAGCAGATTGTGCTGCTGGCCAAGGGACTGGGCGAAGGTGAGGCCGAGTCGTCTTCTGAGGGGGAGGCGGGGGCCCAGTGGGCGGCTGAGGGCGAGTCGATGGCATATGGTGAAGAGGTGGTTGAGGTTGATGATGATGATTGGGTGTTTGGCACGATTTTGCATTGGCAGAGGGTTCTTGTTGGAAGGGCGAAAGTGGTTGTTGTTTGCGCTGAGAAGAGGAGGAGGGTTGTGAGGAGGGTGTTGGAGAGCATGATGGCGGCTGTGTGGTGAATTCCAACCAAGGAATCCAGACGGAACAGGGCAGATAAATGTTTCACTGAGGCGCAGATGTTTGGTTTGCTGAGGCGCAAGTGTTAGTTACATATGGATGGAGAAATTTAAAAAAAAATCGGTTCGTTGAACACTGAGACATACGCTGTGCACTTGTACGATAACGTATACGCGAGTGGGACGCGCTGGCAGGCCTAGACTGCGGAGGGGAGGGTTGCGTCGCTACGGATCGAGACGGAAGCCCCGCCTGTACGAGGATCCCCTCTGATAAGGCTGGATTATACGCAGCTGCAAGAGATGGACCAAAAAAAAAGAAAAAGAGGACGTGGCGGGCTTGGCAAGTGAAATTGCCAACGGGCGTATAAGCAACTAGTGGTATGCGGGGAAGATGAGATGAGAGATGAACAGGAGGTTAGTAGTGTGATGACAAAGGGTCGAAGGCAGAGACGAAGAGGGCGAAGGGAGAGAGACATGCGACAGGTGGGCCGACAAGTTGGGGATATATGGAATTTTTGTCTTTGCCTCTTATTCTCCACATGTCACTCCCTCTCACCTCATAGCGCCATGGGATGGCGGAGTGCAATGGCGTGCCAGCCGCATTGTGTATCAGCTACGCCCACACCACAAGACGATGCCGTTTCGAGAGGCAGGCAGTCAGCGCCAGAGCATCGGAGCCACCGACCAGCCGGGCTAGGTCTCGTATGGGACGCTTGGTGCGGGTTTTTTTATGACAAGGCCTGGATGATTTCAGACTGGTAACAGTGAGGCCCGGCCGGCTGAGATTACTGTGATGGGCGGTGGGATGTGCGCTGCACGCCTGGCTGGCCACCAACCACCACCACCACCACCACCGCGCTAGGCTATACCCACCTTACTTACTGTACCTCGCAACGCCATGCCAACTCTGTCAGCTCTCTCTAGCTCTCAACATCTCTCTCTCGCTTGCTCTCTCTCCTCAACCTCGTATCATCTCGCCCGTCCTTCCTCGTCGGCCTCAAGAGAGTTCTCCACGCCTGTGTGTGTGCGGATAGGCGGCGGGCCCCTCCGTCGCGATATGGCACCGCTTGTTCCAGGGGGATTTTCGCTTCCCTCCACGGATGGCGAAACGTTTCTCGCCCACACAGACACACAGGCGATACCCTTTTCCGACCTAGCACACGCCTGTGATTGCTTTTCTGCCTTTTTTTGCAAACCATCTCTGCCCTTCCTTCATCACCCACACACAGGCTAGACCGGGTGCGCCCACGACGCAGGTCCGGCCCGTGCTTACCGTATACAGACTTGGCCCACCGCTTCAGCCAGGCCTATTAATACTTCGCCCGCACACACGTGTTGTGGTACTCGAGGCTCTGGACCTCCGTGGCGCTCTTCTAGCCTACTCACAATTGTACACAAGAAAAAAAACCAGTCACCTGCCTTTTTTGCCCATTTCAATGGAAAATCATCACCATGCAGGCCGTACGTCTCCAGCCCTCGCCTCGCTGTGCGCGTATATCCTCACCATCGTATGATGGGGCAAAAAGAACGGGGTACCAAACCGTCCCCGAGTCATTACCATCCATTTTCTGCAAACCCGTGTTCGTGCCTTAACTTTTTTTTGTCATTCTATTCCTTCTTGCCCGGATCCCGAAACGCTGCGGCCTATGACAATCCGCCCTTTAGCATACCGAAACAAGATCTTCTATGCTAAGACTCTGCCATGCAAAGCTTGATATGTGTAGCACGGCCCGTGAACCATGTATGGTTTCAGTTCTGTATGCATTCGTCACAAAGTGGCACCATTTTGTCCTGGAAATCTCGTCAATACTCAAGAATCCTGCTTGCGCTGTCCACGCTGACCTTGTCAGCCTTCACTTGTGCCCAGGCCTTGGCGCGCTTGTCCTCGAAACAGACGTCGTCTTGATGTTTGGTCCAGCGCGCGGGTCGCAAAAGTATAATATCCACCTCGCAAAGGTATCTAGCGAGTCGTCGCGAGCAAGTCTGCCAAGTCGCTCCCTCCGCCAAGGTACTACCATCAATCTGCTCTCTTATCCTGCCGCGGATGCCTCCTCCCTGTCCAATCTATCGTCTTGGCGATGCAGTAAGCCTTAATTCTGCTTTTCATTTGGAAATCGATATTTTCTGCGTCCCGCATCAATGACAAAGTTTCCAAAGGCGGCTGCCTTCATTTATCCGAAGTTGGTGGTACACTTGCTATCTTATCTGGACGTGCTGTTGAGTTTGCGCATTGCCTTGGAAATCACCCACTTGGACCCAAAGTATCTATCCACAGTACGACCCTGTAGAAGAAGAGACGGAAAGACGGTAGCGAGGTACTGTAGTGCCAGTATATCGGGGCCACGTATGCAGGCATCCTGGTAGCTGCAACTGGCATCTTTCAATGCTTCTCGGTAAGAATGAAAAAATACTTCAGTGTACAAAGTCGAAGAGGTAAGAAACAACAGTCAAATTTCTATCTATATACTTGAATGCAATATCCTCATTTTTATCCTCCATTATTTTCTACCTGTATCCCTCCATCTCCTCCTATTTCTCCCCATCTCCGACCCCTCATTTCGGCCCCTCCCATCACCACACACTCGCATCCTCAGCTTTCCCCCTCACACGATCCGCTTAGAGAAGAATGGTACCGTTGGATCCAGTAATGGTGTCCAGCTCACCAGGCTGAATAGTACCGTTCTCAACAGCAGCAGCGTGGTGCCTAGCCAGCATACCGTAGACAGGGAGGTACTTGTC
Organism: Bipolaris victoriae FI3; assembly: GCF_000527765.1. NCBI lineage: Eukaryota > Fungi > Ascomycota > Dothideomycetes > Pleosporales > Pleosporaceae > Bipolaris > Bipolaris victoriae. The sequence goes on from NW_014575285.1 coordinate 65,561, forward strand.
CAAGAAAGGCAGAACCTCCTTGGCACCAGGAGTAGCACGCCAATCACGCATGAGATCGCAGACAATGGCAAACATGGAAACGAGCTGCACGCCCGCCTTCTCCATGCGCGAGTTGGCAGTGTCGCGAACAAGTTCGGAGTAGGTACCCGAGGCCTCGATGTTGGCAAAGACGGAGTAGCCCTCGGCGCGCAGGGAAAGAGCAAGGAATGCAGTGCACACATCGGTCGTAATGCCTGCAACAATGATTTGCTTCTTGCCAGTGGCCTTGATCGCAGCTTGGAATTCCGGGTTGTCCCAGGCGCTGGGTGGGCATGTTAGACGAGCTTTTTTTCATTTTTCCTCAACGCTCTTCCAGGTAAAAAAACTTACTTGACCTCACCCTGACGGCGGATAAGAGGCGCATTGGGATACATCTCGAGCATCTCCTTGGGAAGAGGACCGTTGGGACCGGTGTCCGCAGATGTGCTCATGATGACGGGCAGGTTGAAGAGCTTGCCGATCTCGGCGTGGGCGAGGATGTTCTGCTTGTACAGAGTAGCGTCCCAGTCGCGGGCGACGCCGTACAGACCGACCTGCAGGTCGAGAATGAGGAGCAGCTGCAAGCAAGTCAGTTGAAAAATATCCTGAGAGATTGAGGCAAACATGGGGACGTACAGAGTTGTTCTTGTCGATACGCTCCCATGGAACAGCTGGGTCTTTGGTTAGTTGACTTGAACAGATATCTATTAAGCTTTCGAGCCTCCATACCATCGCTAACAACAGTCTGGGCGAGCGTCAAAGCCGCAAGAGCGAAGTTGGTGAAGAACTTCATCTTGAACAAAAAAAGGTAGTTGAAACGGTAGTCAAGTTGTTTGCTCTGCTGTGCTGGCTATCCTCAATCTCGAAAGCTGTGGATGGTGATTCACTATCCAGCACCTCCCCTCCCATCTTTATACTTTTCCCAATCCCCCCTGTACTATCCTCCATCTCCTTCCTTCCATCTTGCATCCCCTAATCGCCCCGCCCACTGCATACCCTATCCACATGCCATCTTTCCTTTCCTACTGGCCCACTCGCAATCGCAACCACAAAGGCAAGCATCCGGGCATCGCCAAGCCAAAGTCTCCGGGTTACCAACATCGTGCATTCTGCATACACCATCGCATATCCAAGCCATGACAAACCACCTTGGCCATCCCTGGCCTCTCCTCTCATTGGCTCGAGCGTCTTCGATCTATGCCCAGCATAGTCACATCTAACAAGGCACAACCGAAGAAAAACTGGCACCCCACTTGTGTAGTCCTTCTTTCCGACAACCGATATCCCCGACAACAATGCCCACGACAATGGAGGCGGATACTTGGGCCACGTGGTTGCAACACGGGATCTGAGTCACTCTTTGGTAATCAAGCACGGAGATGTTGTAATACTAACATTTTGACAATGCCTGTCTGCGTCTGCAAAAGTGTTGTTGCTTTCAGTTCCCCGATGAGCACAAGGTTCGCTAAAGCGGTACTATGCGGGCGCACTAACCCCCCCTCCCCGCTTTTTTCTGCAGTGTTGTAAGCAGTGCTGTGGTTATTCATCAGCGTTTTGTCACTAGGAGCTGCAGCATGATTGGGTGCGCAGTCTGTCGATTGCATGTATGCATGGTTGCACAATGCAAAAGCTTGCGTAGAGGCATTTTTGTCATGGATTGGAAATTGGGGATTTCGGACTTACGATGGAAATTAGGGGAGATTAGGGCATAAGTTTTTGGTGGTAGTTTGTTATAGGGGTGGGGATAAACGTCATTTATGCGCTTGTGCTGCTTTGGGGTATTGATAGTAGGGGAAGCGTTGGTGTGCGGGGTGGGAGATTGAGATTGCTGGAGAGAGGGGACAAGGGTTAGGATGATAAGGATGCTGCAGAAAGAACTTTTGCGATTGTAAGGTGAGATGGGATTTACGAGGCCGCATGGGATTTTGCTACTGGTGTTTGTCTGATGTATGCTGAGATGTCAGCACTCTTTTACTTGAGTAAGTAGCATGGTCATCACCTAAAACCACCGCAACCTCCATTACCGCAAGCCAGCAACCGACAGCAACCACGTACCCCGATTCCGCACACCCCCCCCCCTCCTTCCGGCTCGGATATCAGGCTTCCAGTCCTAAACAAATGGGATTTAGCCAAGAAAATTATCAAAAGCAAAGAAAAGCGGAAGGTGCGTTGAATGCCGCGGGACAATGAGTCGCGATAGGGCATGAGTAAGCAGACTACCCCGTCAACAACCTCACCGCAAGATAACTTTTTCCACGCAACCGGGAGATTCAGGTTGAAAAGAATATATGTGTATTATCATCTTGAATCTTGTTAAGTAATATACAATCGAGCGTATCTGCCGCCCTCTCCCCAAATTCTTTCGAAGAAAAAATAATAATAGCTTAAAATCAAGCCTACTACCGAAAAGAATAGTAGCAGTCGACAAACTTGTGAGAAAAAAAAAATCAAGCAGCCAACCCATTACTGGCCAAAAATTCTTGCATAACCCCATACCCCCCCGTAGCATTATAATGAAAATTAAGTCCATGCCCCGTCTCCGGCTGCACATATGCCATTACCCCCTCCTTTTTTCCCGGAAACACCAAATCAACCGCCTGAATCATATTCTCAAACTGCATGCCGGGAATCTTGCCGTAGCAATTTCCGCCGCAAAACGGTACATCCGTTTCCCCTGTGATAACGAGGACTGGGCCCGTAAAAGAGGATGAGGCGGGTCCGCTACCGATGGTGAGTAGCTCGCCGGCCGTCACGGCTTGTTTCGTTGCTTCGCCGTGCAGTGCGAGGTTGATGTCGTAGTTGGATGGTTGGAGGAAGGCGTATTGGAGGGCTGTGAGGCTGGAATGCGTCATGTACCCTGATGGGTAATTCAAAGAGTGCACTTCCGACTTATTATACCCGGTTATAAAATCAGAGAGTTCGGTTGTCGATAAGATGTTCCAGACGTCGTTGGCCGCGAGATTCACACCCGCGAACCTGAGTATTTTCTGGAAGCCCGAGGCGAGGTTTGAAAGGAGAGAATACTGCGTTGCGAGTTTCCGGATACCGGTGTTGGAAGCGTTGCCGAAGCGGAAGGGCTGGTTGAGGCGTGCGCTGTGTAGGTTCCAGCCGGCGATGATGTAAGGGAGGAATTGGGACGAGACGGAGAAGCCGGTGAGGATGAGGCCGTCGGTGTTTGAGGGGTATTTGGCGGAGAGCCAGTAGGAGAGGACGGAGCCGAAGGAGTGGCCGACGTGGATGACTTTTTTGAAGGGGCGGCCGATGGCACAGATTGTGCCATTGCGGAGTTGGAGGGTGAGGGAGTTGAGGGCTTCGAGTGAGGCTTGGGCTTGGATTCTGGGACGGACGCGGGTTAGTGTGTACTTATTGTGAGTGTGTTGGTATCGGATTTTGCTTACTCGTTGAAGGGGTCTCCATGCGACGAATTTCCGATGCCGAGACGGTCAATGGCGAGTGTGCTGTATCCTGCGTCTAGAGCAACGTTGACATAACTGTAGTTGTAGTTGTCGTACTCCAGGTCCCAGTATGTCTTGTCGAAACCAATGCCGTGAGTCAATAACTGGATGGTATCACTGCTTCCGCCATCGGGCTCGCAGTATTGAGCAGATATGTTGAAAGTCTTTTTCAAAGTCTGGTATCCCTCGAGCAACTCTGCACTATAGTTGCTCTGGAACTTGGCGAGCCGAGTTGCAAATTCGCCGACATCCACATTGCTCTCAAGTGGGACCTCTCGAAACTTTCCTTGCCGGGAGACGATGGGGGTTTCGATGATGATGTTGGTGCAGTTCCGGGCTGTCGCAAGGCCAACAAGGGCGAGAGGTAGCAGGGCCTTGATATAGATCATCTCTACGACGATTAGAGATTACTGTTTGTTGGCTGTCGAGTAGATTCTCCCAAAACTGTAGGGAGCCACAAGGTACAAGTAATCCTTAGCCTCGAGGCTTTTCAAATACCGCGTTTAGTCCTCCTTTTAACGCGCAGGTATGGCTACATCATTCATGCTGGAAACGGTGGCTTCTAACTAGCTGCACTGTCCTGCCGTTGATCGACAATATCATTGCGCGCTACATTTGCCCATCACAATGCTCATTTACTACGCAGGACTCTAGTGCCGGGAGGGTTGTCGATCCGGGTTCGTGCTATGCGACTGATGCTGAGCTGTATGCTCTTACTAGGCTACCCCGAGAAGCATTACACATACTCTCACCTATATCCTATATCATGTGGTGGTGAATACCATCCTAATTGATGATATCGCAGAGTAAAACAAAAAACTCGATCGCAAAACTGGCGTTCCTGAATCCGACATAGGAGGTCCGTGGCAACATCGGCTTGATCGGGGCCGTAGAACTAAACCGCTACCAGTAGAGTACTAACCCCATCTCATTTGATATGAACTATCCCTGTGGCGACAGCTATCGTATGCAGGTACACCGGTCCCCTGCAACGTGCATCAATGTCGAACGTCTTTACTGCGAGAGAAGCAGGGCCATTGTGCCATACGTCTACGCTGAGCAAATTGCAACTACACGCCATTAGGCTTACAAGTGTTGCTTATTCGGTACTGTGTTAGTCTTTCGATTTGGAATTGTCGTTGATCGTACTGGGATATGTGGTTATGGTAGTGACCAAGGTTGGGCACGGTATCAAAATAGCAGTAAAGACTACGATATGAGGACCAATTGTTATCTGCTTCTGTTGAACGTAGTCTTCTTATTCGCCAGTTGGATGCCGATCAGTTACCGCAGCCTGAAATCCGGAATGCCCTGGCAGGATGTGTCTAGCCCGCCGTCCAAAGCAAATATCCTCCCGCTAGACGTCATCGCTCCTAGATATCCGGCAGATACCGTTCAGTGAACGTCTGTAACGAAGGTTTTTCTTACATCTACGAAATTGCCTGACGGACTTGGCGGTATGCCTAGTAGTCCGTTGGAAGTATATGGATGTTGATCAGTAACGCTGGTGGCTTTTGGGTGATGTTAAAGATATCTCCGTGGACGCGGACTGTTGATCGACACGGGAATAGGAGATGCCGTGGAAAAGGCCAGCCCCTTGATGAGAAAGACCATAGTTCTAGAACGTTGGGCAGGAATAACCAAAACTTGACTACTAATCAAATATCCTTTGCCCCTGAACAGATAATGTCATCATTACTTGACGTTACCTTTTTTCGGATGATGAATGGAGGACATGGAGGTGAGCGCAAACATTGGCCTCCGCAGATTACAACTTCACATCCTAGTGTGGTATTGAGGCTGAGTACTGCGTACATACATACGTACTCTTACACCGAACAATGCGCAATAGCCGGTGTGGCGTATAGGTGGTAGGACTAGCCTGCCGTTGCATTTCGTAGCTTCTGTTGTTGTTTTGAGAAATTCTCAACATGTTGGATCGAAGAAAAGTCTAATGAACTCACCAGCTTGAGCATCTATCTACCTCGTTGATATGTGTATGGTGGTAATAGGTCGATTATATGCTCATCCAGTTGTTGCTGCGAGTAAACAAACCTCGGCAACTTCGCGCACCCCACTCGCGTCGATCTCCCGTGATATATCTGGAAGTCACATTGTGCGCGCAGTGTATGCTTCCCTAATAAAGAGTTGTCAACTAATATAGGATCAAGTGGAACCTCTTTGGTCTCTGATTTTCACCTATCATGAAGGCCATTCATATTGAAAAGTTCGTCAAAGTTAGTTGCCGAAGGAAACACGAGATATTTACAGTCTAACATCTGGTGTGCAGAACATTGCAGACCTCAGGCCTTGCTCCATTCCAAGTCCAGAACGTAAAAAGCCAGAGGATATTCATATAAAGATCACGCATTCAGCAGTAACCCATGTCGATCTTCTTTATGCCCAAGGGCTGCACCAAAACAACCGACGTCATATTAAGCCTCCGTTTGTGTTAGGCACAGAGTTCTCTGGCATCGTCGTATCCAGTCCTCCAAAATCGTCTTTCAAGCCTGGTGTCCGCGTATTTGGGGGCGGGCTAGGCGCTTATGCTGAAGAAATCTGGGCCTCTGAAGAAGCGATACGCCATGTACCGGAGCAATGGACGAATGCCGAGGCATGCGCAGTGGGTGGTAGCGGATCAGTAAGTTACGGCGCATTGCTTGATGTTTGCAAAGTCAAAGCTGGAGAGACTGTACTTGTGTTGGGCGCAAGTGGGGGTCTTGGAGTCATGGCGGTACAGATTGCAAAAGCTGTTGGTGCAAGGGTTATTGCTGTGGTAGGTGACGAAGAGAAGGCCGCCATGGTTAGAAGTATTGGCGCAGATGGCACTGTCAACTATCACGATGAAAATTGGGAAGACCGTGTCAAACAACTGACGAAAGACGGCGAGGGTGTAGATGTAGTGTACGATGGCATTGGCGCTGTGGAGAGTGGAGTCAAGTGTTTGAAGTACCGCGGTCGTCTGGTGATTGTGGGGTTTGCAGCAAGGAACGGAAACATTGAGAACATCCGTGCAAACCGCATACTTCTCAAGTCAATAACGGTGCATGGCTATGTAAGTTATTCACCTATTCATATAGCCCTTGGTTTGTTACATCTGCTCACAACGTATAGAGATTTGGCGAAGACGGGCGACGGGATCCAGAGAGGACAAAGGATGTATGGGATGGCTTCGTGCGCTTAGTTGACGCAGGGAGTATACGACCGGTAGTTTACAAAGAGAACTATAATGGGTTGGAAGCAGTTGGTAGGGCGCTGGAGGATGTGAAGGCGCACAAGGCCTGGGGGAGAGCAGTGGTGAGAGTATGTGAGCACGAGGACAAGGCGAGGTTATGATCATCTCCCATACCATTCCAGCGGGGTGTTTCAAGAATCGTATTCGACTGGCATAGTGAGCGGATAGCGATCACACTTTTGCTCTCCCTTGGGGCGTATCAAAAACGCCAAGCAAACGCGTTGGGGATAGAGCTGAGGGCTGTGCGCACGGCCCCTTGCGGCGCGCCAGCATAGCGCGGTTTCTCTGGGCGCACCTCCTCCGAGTTTCCAAGTCTCAAACAAAGCCCATTGCCATCGACGCTCGCCGTCTCCTCTCTTTTTTCCTTCTCTTCTTCCTCCACTTCGCCCATAGTGCGCTGACGCCACAGCTTAATCAGCCAGTGGCACCGCCTCTACATCTGCCTAATCACCGCGGCTGCATTGCTGAGCTTTGCGACAACCCCCGTACAGACGTTCATCCATCACTCCACATTTTCCCACCGCCATGGCGTCCTACGGAAGCGACCCAGAGGACGAGGAGGAGGACTTCAATCCCGCGCCCGAAATTGACGAGGATGACGTCGCTCCTCGCGGCAACGCCTCGCGCAGACCCGCCGCTGAAGATGACGATGATGAAGGCGATGGGATCAACATGACAGGCAACGACGACGAAGATGAAGAAGGTGGTGGCATAGACGTCGACGACGATGACGACGATGAAGATGACGAGGACGACGAAGAAGACGAGGACGACGAGGATGTTGTCGTACGTTTTATGAAGCAATGCCCCCGAAGTTCTAGCAGCTAATCTTTCCCAGGCCCGACCTGCTAAACGGAGAAAGAAGGCGAAGCGCAACATGTTCATTGATGTCGAAGCCGAAGTCGACGAAGACGAAGAGGAAGAGGAGGAGGGCGACGACGAAGGTGTCGACGAAGTGCATCCCGACGATCTCCTCGAGCCCACGGGCGCCGACCTCGACGACCGTCACCACCGCGAGCTCGACATGCGCCGTGAAGTTAACGCTCAAAGGGATGTTGAAGAAATCGCAAAGGAGTTCGACGAAAAGTACAGGCGGAGGGAAATGCAGAGCGCTCGTCGCGGTGGTGCAGGCGCTGTACCTTTGGCGCTGCCCACGGTTGACGATCCATCAATTTGGGGTTGCAAGTGCCGTCCTGGAAAGGAACGCGAGATCATCATGGCGATCCAAAAGCGCCTTGACGACAAGATTCGCACCGGCCAGCCTGTGCAGGTCTACTCGGCCTTTGAACGGGGTCCTACAGGTCCACAATCTGGATTCCTTTACGTTGAAGCCGACTCTAAGCAGGCTGTGGTAGAGCTTATTGAGGGTATCCAGAATGTCTTCATGGGCTCTGGCCAGTTCTCAATCCCCCCGAAGGAGCGTCCGGATCTTCTCCGAAAGAAGAAGCGTGCGCCATTGGAGGTCGGAAAGTTTGTGCGCATGCTACGACCGCCCACATACAAGGGCGATCTTGCAAAGGTCGTCGAAGTCTCGACCAACGGTCTCGACTGTGTCGTACAACTCGTTCCACGCCTGGACTATGGTCTCAACGACGATGCAAGCGCTGCTGGAGACAACAAGCGCAAGCGAGGCTTCTTCGGACGACAAACCGAGCGCCCCCCTGCGAAGCTGTTCAACGAAGCCGAGGCGAAGAAGCGACACATGAAGCATCTCAGCATGACTGGATCGGGCAACCAGAGGGCATACACATACAAGGGTGAAGACTACCAGAACGGTTTCCTCATCAAGGAAGTCAAGGTCAACTGGGTCAGCACTGAGAAAGTCAACCCCAAGATGGAGGAACTGCAGTTCTTCTCAGTTCAGAACGCTGATGGCACAGAGACCATGGATCTCCTAGCTGTCCAAGCTGCGCAAAAGGCTGCCGACTCCGGATCGGCTTTTGCCGCTGGCGATAACGTCGAAATCTACACTGGTGAACAAAAGGGCATTCGCGGTACGACTGTTACTGTAACAGGTGACATTCTCACGCTGCGAGTGAGTGAGGGCGACCTGAGGGGCAGAAGGATCGACGCTCCTGTCAAGACACTGCGAAAACTGTTCCGCGATGGTGATCACGTCAAGGTCATTGGTGGAAGTAAATATGTTGATGAAGTCGGTCTCGTTACGAGGATCAAGGACGACAAAATTACGCTGCTTTGCGACTCGACCCAGCAGGAAATCACCGTCTTTAGCAAGGACTTGAAGCGTGCTGCGGACTCGGCAAACGTTGGCGCCGACTCCAACTTTGACCTCTACGACTTTGTGCAGATTGAGTAAGTTGTGACCTGAAATTGGCAAGATATTCAGCTAACATGCTATAGTGCTTCCACCATTGGTTGCGTTGTTCGTGTCGACCGCGAAGTTCTGCGAATCGTCGATCAACAAGGCGATGTTCGCACACTCCTCCATACCCAAGTCTCACAGATTGTCGGCCGAAACAAACACGCAGTAGCGACCGATCGCGACGGATCTGAAATCAGACATGAGGACGACGTTAAGGAGCACGGCGGTGAAGGGCGACAAGGCAAGGTTCTGTACATTCACAGGGGTACACTCTTTGTCCGGAACCGTGAGCTTGTCGAGAACCAGGGTATCTTTGTGGTCCGCAGTAACAACGTCGTCACCATGGCGGCAAAGAGCGGTCGTGCTCAAGCGCAAGGTCCTGATCTCAGCGGTATCAACCCTGCTCTTAACGCAGGCGCAAACGGGAACGCGAATGCCATGCCACCACCACGAGCTTCTTTCGGCCGTGACAAGCTGATTGGCAAGACTGTGACGATCCGCAAGGGTGCTTACAAGGGTCTTCTCGGAATTGTCAAGGACACGATGAACGACGAAGCGCGCATTGAGTTGCATACCAAAAACAAGCAGGTTTCTGTAAAGAAGGAGCTTCTCACAGTCAAGGATCCTATTACCGGTGCCAGCATGGACATTGGCGGCAAGTTCCCCAACCGTTCGCGCGGTGGGTTCTCGGGCGGTCAGACAAGCTATGGCGGTGGTGGTGGTGGCGCATCTGGCGGGCGAACTCCTGGATGGGGCACCTCTGGTGGTGGTCGTACGCCTGGTTGGGGAGGCAGTGGCAGCGGAGGAGCCGGTGGCCGTACACCAGGCTGGGGAGGTAGCGGAGGCGCTGGTGGGCGAACACCTGGCTGGGGTGGAGATGGCGGACGCACAGCCTATGGCGGAGGAGACGGTTCACGAACCGCTTATGGTGGCGGTGATGGCTCCCGAACAGCATACGGCGGCGCAACTGCCTATGGCGGTGCGACATCGTATGGCGGAGGAACGGCGTATGGTGGCAACGACGGCAACCGTACATCATATGGTGGTTTCAGCTCGGGAGGACGAACACCCGCATGGGGTGGATCACCTGGCAACGCCGCCTCGAAGTCGGGTGGTTTGTCTGCTCCTACGCCTGGGGCATACAACGCCCCTACTCCAGGTGCGTATGCCGCTCCCACGCCTGGTGGATACGGTGCATATTCTGCACCTACACCAGGTGGTCCACCAATGGACGCTCCTACGCCGGGCAACTACTCTGCGCCGACACCAGGAGATAGCTCTGGTGGCAGATACGGTGCTGCTACCGCACCAACACCGGGTGGTTGGGACGTTGCAACACCAGCACCAAGTGGTGATCCAGGATATGATTAGGGTGGTGAATTTGTGAAAACTTCGATGATTATTTCTAAAAGGGGGTTTTACACAAAATTGTAGGGCGTGTGCTTTTCTTTATTTGCCACAAGCATGTGCCCTCGCTCTCTTTGCCGAATCTTGGGATTTATTAATTGCATTTCTGGAGTCATAGAGTAGGATAGCACAAGTCTTGAGTGGAATCAAATGACTTTATTCCGTGATACACATAAATGCATAGTTGTATTGATATGTGCACATGGGCCCTGGCTGCCGTAGTGTGATTGGCAAGGCTGCGACATGTAAATGTTGCTGCTTCGGGGTGGCTGCCAAGGCGTCAGACAGGATTGGGTCCCATGATGCCAGCACTCGACCATGTGTTTTATTTTTAGGGCTTCAAAGAAGTTCCAGACTCCTTTTACACCACCCACAATGATGCAAACTCGCTGGAGAAAAAGGGTTTTTCTGGGGCGACTCATGGTCCAGTGTCTGGAGCCCCACACTAGGCCGCGGCAATGACGTGCGATGGGCCGAAAGATAGTTCTAGCACGATGCATCTAACCCAACAAGCACGGCACGATTGTCAAGAGTGACGCGTTCCTCGTATGTGAGGCTCTTTAGTGGAGAGTACCCTTCTGCCAGGAGGACTTTTATCTTTTTTTCCCCGCCTCAACAATAGTCCATACTACAGTACATACATGCCGCACATATATCCCCCACCGCAGCTTGCTTCCAGGGTACCCAACTTCATACACTCGCTTAAGAGGAGGGTCCAACTATGGTCGCGGAAAGACGCCAAAACGCAGAGAGCAGTCTTGATAGGTTCATAGATCTGATTTCAGATCCTTTTCAGTCTCAGGTAAGTATACAGCCAGCACATACGTGACGTCGCCAGCACCATACTCACCCCACCACAGGTTCAAGAGACCTCCATTTACGCCGCCATAGTATATTCCTTTGCCGTATCAGGACTACTAGTCCTCAGCTTCTGCTTCCTCCGACCGCGCAACTCGAGAGTATACGCCCCACGAGCCAAACATGCAGATGAGAGACACCGGCCGTTGCCGCTGGGCAACAAGCCATTGAGTTGGTTATCTGCCGTCCGGAATGTCCGGGAACAAGATCTGGTGGATAAAATCGGGCTGGATGCTGTCATCTTCCTGAGGTTCATGCGCATGATACGAAATATATTTTTCGTATTGACCATTGTCGGCTGTCTGATCCTGATCCCCGTCAACGTCGTTGGAGGATCGCCCTTCTACAAGCAGTGGAGTTCGATTTCGACATTGATGAAATTTACTCCACAATATATTTTTGGAAGGAAATTCTGGGCATACGTTGCGTTCGCATACATGATCCAGTGCACAGTGTGCTTCTTTCTATGGAGGAATTATGGTGCTGTTCTGAAGCTCCGACGTGCATACTTCAACACCGAAGAGTACAAGTCTAGTTTGCACGCCAGGACACTTTTGGTACGTATGGTATAAATTAGTAATCATATTTGTGCTGACTTGAAAAAGCTCACACACGTTCCACCACCATATCGAACCGACGCCGAACTTATCAAACTTATCGAACAAGCAAAACCGATTGATAGCGTTCCTCGGGCAGTTATAGGTCGTAACGTAAAGGATCTACCAAAATTGATCGAAGACCATGACCAGGCGGTTCGCGACCTTGAGAAGCACTTGGCCAAATACCTATCCAATCCGAACAGACTACCCGCGAGACGGCCAACTTGCAAACCAGCGAAAGATGACCAGGGGATTCATGGCAAGGGCGAAGTGGACGCAATCGACTATCTTACCGAGCGCATCACAAGATTGGAGACAACAATCAAGGAAGTGAGAGAAACTGTGGATATGCGTAATCCCATGCCTTACGGATTCGCGTCCTACGAACACATCGAAGACGCCCACGCAGTCGCTTTTGCTGCCAGGAAGAAAGGTCCCGAAGGATGCGATGTCTATCTTGCGCCAAAACCACACGATTTGCTCTGGCAAAATCTTGCCATGTCACGAAGGACCCGAACAATACGCGCATTTTGGGATGGTCTGTGGATCGTACTGTTTACCGTCGCCTTTATTATACCCAACATGCTCACATCAATTTTCTTATCCGACTTTTCACATCTCGGGCTGGTTTGGCCTACTTTTCAGGCAAACCTCTCTGCTCACCCAACGAGTTGGGCCATCGCTCAAGGTATTCTGGCACCGCTGGTACAAACTCTCATGTACATGGGAGTCCCCGTAGTCTTTCGTCGCCTGTTCACGCACTCTGGCGATGTTTCAAAAACCTCCAGAGAACGCCATGTGACTGCCCGGTTATACTCGTTTTTCGTTTTCAACAACCTTCTCGTTTTCTCAGTCTTCGGGTCAACTTGGCGCTTTGTGGCGGCAGTCATTGCAGCAAAAGACCAAGGTGTATGGGAAGCTATACGAGATAATCACCTCTTTACGAAGATCATGTCGGGGCTGTGTAATGTGTCCACATTCTGGCTCACCTGGCAGATGCAACGCAATCTCGGTGCGGCGATCGATCTTTCACAAGCATGGGTGTTACTCTGGAGCTGGATCCAGCGCAAGTGCTTCTCGCCAACCCCACGAGAACTCATCGAGCTGAGTGCACCGCAGCCGTTTCCCTATGCCGACTACTACAACAACTATCTCTTTGTGACTACCGTTGGGCTGTGCATGGGGGCACTCCAACCGGTCATATTTCCAGTTACTGCATTCTACCTTGCCATGGACTGCGTATTCAAGAAGTACCTACTTCAATACGTCTTCATTACCAAGACCGAGTCCGGGGGCAGATTCTGGCGTCTTCTTGTCAACCGCACGCTCTTCGCCGTAGCTCTCGCCAATGCTGTGATCGCCTTGGTAGTTGGCGCCAACGGGATAGGATCGATCGATCTCAACTCTCTTCAGATGGGCACAGGCAACATGCTCTTCGCCATGGTGCCCCTTCCATTTCTCCTACTTGGCTTCAAGTGGTATTGCAAGCGATCTTTTGATGAAAAGCTGTCGTATTACTCGACACGGCCCTTCTTGGATGCCGAAGCCGCACATGCCACTGACGATCGCAAGCAAAGAAAGACAAGCAGACTCTTGACTCGATTTGGTCATCCGGCGCTTTACAAGAAGCTACTGACGCCCATGGTGCATGCTAAATCACAGCACTTGCTCAAAGAAGTATACAGCAATCGCTCCAGCACAGGCCACAGCATCTTCGATACGGCGCAACGTCGCTCGATGGACCGCGCCATGCCCGCTACACCTGGCTATGAGCACTTTGGCGATTTTGTCATGACGCAGATGGATTCAGAGGAGCCAGGCAAACAGACCGCCAATGCCGATATTCCCCACGTAGAAATCGTGGCAGAATCCGAGCTCGACTTTGAAAACTTCAAGAAGCGCGCCGAGTTCCGCGATGCATTTGGTGGCGATGGCGAGTTGTATGGAAGGCCCGAAGACGCCTCGCGCCCGGGCACCCCCTCCACATTTACCACATTTACGGAAATGGGCCCTTATGGCCGGCATCGGGGTTCTGCACCCGCATCGCCGTCATCAAGTCGCCCGTCATCAAGTCGCACGCGTCTTGGTGATGGCAGTGATTTTGAGCAAGGGACGTCGTATGCCAAGGGCTACCAGCGGCCACCGCGGCCGGCAGAAGAGGGCTTTGACTATGAAGACTTGGGTGATGATGCTGACATGTCGCCGGTAATGCCGTTGCATACTGACGCAATGCTGCATGGTGTGCACAGCCGTCAGCCTCTTGTTGGCACTGCTGAGAACAGACACGGCAACAACAATGCCCCGGGTCATCAGGGTCTTGGTGGTGCTGATGCGCATGAAGATACCAGTTATGAGCGTTTTAGACATAGAAGATAGTGAGATGTTTTCTTTTGTACATATAATTAGAAAGCATTATTTTTTATCTGGTTTAGTAATACCGGAATTTCGAGGTTCGCGCGCAATAGCGATGGGCGACTTGGTTTTTCTTGTTTATTAATTTCTTTGCAAATTTCCCCCCTAAATAAGTCACACTACTATATTACTTACTATGGAAAGTAGGCCTATTTATCCTGTCTTGGAAAGTATGTACATACTGCCAAGTACACGTATACCATGTGGCTAAGCAAGATATAATGCAAAAGGGGGGGGTGGCTTAGCAATGCCACGTTTTTTTTTCAATGACTTGGAAGGTTCGTATTAGTGGAACTTGGAGGTTTACGGTGGATGTCTCTTGTACGTAGTTGGGCATCACATTGTCACGGGTAAGACCAACACACACAAACCTTTGAGCCTTCCGCAAAGTTCCAGGTGTAGTCTCGCCGGGCGTCAGATGGACACCGAGGAGAAGGAGGACGGGGACGAGGAGGTTGGGGCAACAAAGCAATGCACCATGGACGGTCAGCTTGCTTCCTTGCCATGTCTTTTACCTTTCTTACCTCGCCGTCCATTCTCTCATCAATGTCTTAGCAACGCATGCTTGAAAAAAAGTCTCTTCACCCCTCTCTCAAAGAAAAAAAAAGCTTATCAAGCGTACTCGGTAACTTTCCCAGCATATACACACCCACGAATAAACCCATCTCCGTCAGCACCCGCAAGCTTTCCAAAAACAGGGTCTGGGTATTACATGGACACTCAGTCTTGCGTTGCGCGCGTAAGAAGGGGATTGTCAGATGCCTAGATCCAGTAAGCAAAACAGAGACGTCATCAGTGTCAGCAAAAAAGTCTGGGTCGTATATGCCTCTCTCCCCGCCACGATTACTACGGGCCAAAAAAAATGTAGGCGGGGTTAAACGATAGTCCGTAGTCCGTTGGCTGATTGTTTTTGTCTTGCAACTGCCCTGTTTGCCGGTCATCTTTTGTGGCTTGTCTTGGTTTTTGTTTATGCTTCGGTGGTTGCCGGTGGATGAATATAGTTTGAGGCGACGCGTAATGGATTGGGAAGGTGTTGCGAATGTGGTTGCCTGCGTAGACGTATGTGCCAAGGATTTGGGGTATCGTGGGACATGGGGTGGGAATGGAGAAGAGGTGAAGAATGTGCCGTGTTGACGATGATACTAGTAGGGCGATGTAAACCGTGCGCTTGGGTATGTACACAGCTGAGGTGGCCAAAATAACCGGTCGCTTGGAATGAGGGAAGACCAGCTGCTTGGTACCTTCCGTATTGCGCAGCTAATGCGCGAGACGGGCGATGTTCTAGTGGCTTTGCGTTGAAAGTCAGCAGTGTTCTGGTGTACTTGGCTTACCAAACCATGATGTTCTAGTGTTTCTTTTGCTTTACAAGCAAAGCCCGCTTGCGCTGAATCTAGTCCTGTGCATACAAACAACAAGCCCGGGACGAGGCGCTAAGTTGTGCGAATAAGAGCGCAATAGAGAAGGATTCGCAAATGTAATGCTTGTGCTGGGTGGGATTCTTCGCCAATGCTGTACCAAGACTTGGTGGGAGTAAGACCGAATGCGAAAACGCATTTGGGGGGGCTTGGTATTTGTTTGGAAGGGGACCGGGGGGCGGTGTGTCGGTATGTTTGTATAGTAGTGTGTACGGTATATAAAACGGAGGGAAACGGAGTGGGCTTGGTACGGTAGTTGTAATGCGATAGAAATTGAAGTGTAGTATGTAGACGAGTGAGTTGGGGTTAGGCAGGTACTTTTCATCTTCTTGAATGTTCTCATTCATTGATTTTGCTTGGAACGGAACACGAACGGTTTGTATGATCTACGATTGTGGATAACTCAAACGTCATTATCGAACGATGTTTACACAAATTGGAGATCTATTGAGGGTGATTGATTAGGTGGGATAAGAGGGTTTATTTCTGTAATAAACGGCGGGGCGGGACGACCGGTTTGCTGGGCGGAGCTGGGGAAGACGGTGAGAGAGATACGGTAATCTGAGGGAACAGGCCAAGCGGTCAGCAGGATAAGGGAACGAACAGGACGCGGGAAAAGTCCATGTAATCCTAGAGATTTCCACTTGGCGTAATCAAGTTACAGCAAACAAACTCAAGAAACGGGCGCGAGAGAGACGGTTGATTAATGCCTAGGGTCCGAGTCCAAGACCGAGAGAGGGTGCGCAATTTGTATGCCGTCTTAGTGTTAAAGCTTTGGAGCAAAGCGGAGGCCAGCGACCAAGAGCAAAGCCAAAGGGACCAAGAAGGTTTATATTGATTTGGTCGCCAAGCCAAGAGCAGAAGATGACATTGGGACGTGGTCTGGTTGGACAAAAGGCTGTAATTGTTTCGAAACACAGACCGGCATTGACGCATAGAAGAGGTAGAGAAACCACCTAGCGGCCACTGGCGAATTGATTGGCCTATTTCTTGAGCAGAATGACTCGAAGAGAGTGCTAACTGCAACCGTGGAGGCGTCTGTCGTCGTCGTCGCGTCGAGCTGTCGGACCGTTCTTTAGCTCCTGTGGCTTCCGATGGTGTTGCGTTGACATGTCTCGTATGCGAATTGCGCATATGTTTACTTACTTACACGGCGGAGAGACAGACGGGCAAATTGCTATGCGCTATGTCCGATTCAAGTCAACCGAACTTGCTGGGGGAACGCTGATTCACTCGACCATGGCGCTATTTGCTAAAGACGCCAGAGAGAAGAATGTCGTTAGCATTGAGGAACTCTTCTCCCTTTCTCGAGTCTCGCCATGCGCCCGGCTCGTCGGACGACGTTGCGTAGCGCCCGATAATATTCGCTACTCGATGGTGGCGCGAACGGCGTCGCTGGTCCGCGCAGTACGGCGGGTGTCAGTCGGTAGGATCCGGGCGCCTTACCACGGTTATTTTGTGCCTGTGAGCTAGTAGCCAACACCTGCCACGCCCTCTCTCAACCGTGGAGACCAATACCTTTTAGTACATGTATGCGCTCCTTGGCAGCGGAGGTTGACACTTGCACCATGGCAGCCAAGCGCTGTGGCTGGGTTTTGGAGAGGACTCGAGATAGGTCGGTAGATGGGAAATGACCTGTTTACCAGCAATCATCAGTTCATAACCCACATTACCAAGCCGCGTAGCGCTCCGCTGTAACGCATCCTTTGACTCCAGGTTTCTCCGCAGTAAACTGGACCCTTGTCCATAACAGCGCGGGTTGGGACAATGGGATTGGACGGGAAAGGGTGATGAAGGATGAGCGATCTGTCGGCCTTGGACGTACATGTCCCATTCGGCCTTACTGCCGCTCGGCGACGTTCCCAACCATGGCGGCGGCGACGGGGTGGGAGGGCAGCCAGGCTAGCCCCCTAGCTACGGGTTTTGGGTGTTTGGGGTAAGCCAGTACGATGTGATGCATGCGCAGACAAAACGTGGGAGCCAAGCAAAGTAGCCTAAATCTGGAATCTTTGTAGCCTGATTCCTGGTGGGAGATGAACCCTTTTCCCGCCAAGCCGTTTGAAGGGTCAAGGCGACAATGGGTTTCAGGCCCAGGAGGATGCCAACGGGACAAGGCTAGGCCGGAGCTTGTCATGGGCATATTATTCTGGAGTGGAGTGTGCACGAGGCGGACACAGGGCATGACGACAGTTTGCGCGTTATTGCGGAGAATGACTGATAGCCACAAAAAAAGAGGAGCTCCTATAGTTCCGATTCGGTTCTGGTATCTGCGCTGTTCGTCCCATCTGCCATCAGCACGGAGTCCCGCCGCGGGGATAAACGGCTGTGCAGTGATCTCACCGTCCTAACTAAGCACACTCTACTACTCGTTAGTCGCGGTGGGCGGCCAAGCCTTCTCCGCAAGACTCCCTTGTCAGCCAGCTGCCACCTGTGGCTGGCGTCACCGTCTCAAACACAGCCTTCGACAAGCCCCCTAAGCAACTGTCGCAAGACTTGGCCTCTTGGGGCACATGTGGCTACGTACTAGACACAAGTCGTCGACTTGGCACTTACCTGTCTCGGAGATTTTACCCTCATAGCTGCCGGGTGGCAGGAATGCTGCCAAAGCGTGCTAGAATATTGCCTCCTGTTATCAGACTTGGCCCAAGAGGAGCGTTCTTGGCTGGAAAACCCCGTATCGAAGGATCCGTTACAGATCAGCATACGCCGGGCGTGAACGGAGCTGTGTGTGTGTGGCTTGCATCCAAGGCAAAACGCACAACTGGCTTTTGGTGCCTGGAAACGCATATCCAGCATACCCCTAATCCTTAAAATCAGATGTTTTTTTATGAGACTGACACACTGTTAGCCCGTTTGATCTGCGGCAACTCCTTAGGAACCAGGCACGCAGTCGACAAGCTTTTTGGCCTGAACCTCGCTTGCTTCACGGGCTTATTCTTCACTGGCCCATTCTCGATTCGTCACACGCCTTTGACAGGATGTTCCTGTAACGCCCGAGTCCCTTGCGTAGGCTGTTGTTCCTACCCGGACAGGGGGGCGTGCGCGCCTAGATCGTCAGCACTAAATTGTTCACCAGATGTCGTAGACTCTTGTGTACCTGTACTTAAACAACTTGCAGTCCGTATCTTTTGTCCAGCATAAAACAAACTTCATTCTACACAGTCGATCACTCCTTTCTCTTACTCATCAGCCTTCTACAGCACATCAATCTAAACTTAGTATTACACTTACCCATACAACACACAAACACATTCACTATGCTTCTCAAGACCGTCCTCTTCGCTACCACTGCTTCGGCAACCTGCCTTCACGGCCTCTCCATGTTCAAGCGTGCTGAGGGCGCTGAGGGTGCTGAGGTTGCCAAATTTGGTTATGGTCCTACCAACGGTCCCTTCAACTGGGCTTCTCTCGCTCCCGAGAACGAGGCCTGCAAGACCGGCAAGAACCAGTCTCCCATCGACATTGGTAAGTCCCACACTACGCTGATATCAGCTCCAAGACGCCTTTTACTAACACTCCACCCTTAGATGCCACCATTGCTAAGGCTGCTGCTAAGCCCCAAATCTCCGTCCCCAAGGTCGATGAGGTCCTCTTCGAGAACTTGGGCACGACCATTGAGGTCGTAACCAACGGCACCACCACAATCGGCAATGACTCCTTCCAGCTTGTCCAATTCCACATGCACACCCCATCCGAGCACCACGTCCTCGGCGAGTACTACCCTCTTGAGCTCCACATGGTCCACCAGGGTGTTGCCGACAACACCAAGCTGGCTGTTGTTGCCCTCATGTTCGAAGTCTCCGCTGGCAGGTCCTCCTCAATCATCTCTTCCCTCTCCTCTTCCCTCTCCAAGATCGCCACCCCCGGCAGCACCACCATGATCAAGGGCGGAATTAACTACAGCGATGTCATCTCCACCATTGAGAGGTCCGATGTCCTCACCTACTCCGGTTCCCTTACCACCCCTCCTTGCGCCGAGGGTGTCACCTTCATGATCGTCAAGCAGCCCCTTGCCGTCAGCGTCGCCGACTACACTGCCATCAAGAAGATTGTCAAGTTCAACTCTCGCTTCATCCAGAACACCCTTGGCCAGGACAACATGCTCCAGGTCGGCGCCGTCTCTGGCACCTCCAACGCCACCAAGCCCGCTGCCCCAGCTGCTCCCGCCAACGCCTCCGAGGTATGTCCTTAAACAACTGCACCTGTGTTTGCCTGTAAGACAAACTTCCCTTCACATTCTTCTTCCCTCTCCCACCCTGCACAAGCAAAACATGTTCCTGACATTCCTTTCTTCTCAGCAAAAAACTGAGACCAAGCCCGCGACTGGCGCCTACAAGGCCGACATTCACATCTCCGTAAACATGCCCAACATGCGAGTATGTTTGCTCTTTTTCTTTTCTATCTTTCACTACTACTATTATTATTCATATAACATCATACTGACTCATCTACCAACAGGGCTCCGTCCACGCCAAGCGCTCCGCCTAAGCGTCCCGCAAAACCATCTCCATAATCTCTATTCTTTCCTATCTCTCTGATTGCGGACTCCGTGCTGTCCACCAAAACTACTTGATCCTAGGACACGGCAAAATCCGTTTTCCTTTTTTGCTCTTTACTTTTTTTTCCCTTTTTATACACATCATACTTTGCGAATTTTCTTAACTCAATGTAACTAGTACGCATAGAAGGGAAAGACGGATACTACCCCCAATCGCCGCTACCGCATCAGCAGCGCAGATATGCACGCATTTACTCTTTTTATACCCCCAACCAGCATCACTATTGTTTTTTTTTTCTGATGCTTGAGTATCCAGGCGGTGGTGATGTTGGTATGCCTCTTTTTCGGGGGGGGGAGGGGGGGCGATGGTTAGAATGCGTATCGCTTTTTCAACTTTGTACATAGTATGATTTTACGACAGATCGAAATGGAGATACCACACAATAACCCTTTTACCACTTCACTTCCTCTTTCCCATTTTCAGCATTGTGACTTTTTACTTTCTAACCAAGTCGAACTAACCGCTCTCGCGCATCCCAAGTTTACTACCACTACCACTACTTTCATGCAAGCCACCCGCAAGCCACACCCACGCCCCCGTTTTACCCTCCGCTCCACTTCTCCCCTCTTCCTGTACATATAACACCAAACTCTCTATTGAAACCCGGCAATACCACCAAGCACCAACCAATCCAGTCACACCTTTTTAGTCATCAAAATCCGTTACACCCGCACCCGTCCCTTCCGCCCCCTCCTCCAAAAAAAGCAACGCGTCCCAAAAAAACAACAACAAAAAACCGGCATATTAACCCAACGCCAGCCTTAATACAACATCCCTCCCCCTCCCCCCGCAACTTGCCCGCCCGCCCAACAATGACAAATCTAGACATCTTTGCGACGTACGAATATACGCCGCTGGATTAAAACCTCCTTTTTTTTCCTTTGTCGAGAAGAATCGCAGTGCCAAAACTTCGACGCTCCTTTAATTATGATCCCACCCGCAAAAGAGGGTTTGCCAGGGATGAAGAGTTGGGTACGCTGGTATTAGTAAATGTAGCTTTCGTTATTGTTAGAGATGGTTGGGATGGGAAAAAGGGGGGATGGGTCTGCATAGAGAGAGAGAGAGAGAGAGGGTGGGAATGGTCTCAGATTGGGGGGAGGGAGTGATGATTACAAATAATAATATTTAAGTAGTAGCGTTATATTATTTTTGTATTCGGGCACGTACGTTGTTTGTATCGAAAAAAAATACCGCTTTATCCGATTCTTTTTTTTTCTCCAAGTTGGTTGTTGATGTTTTTCCCCAACTCACGTCCCACGGGGGAAAAAAAATCGCATATCGGAACCCTAAAATCACGCATGATCAAGTTCCTGCACACACACACACACACACACACACACACACACACAAAAGACACGAAACTTTCAAAATCCAGGGATACTCATCTTTTCAGCAACTTTCTATCGCAGCTTCCAAATGCCATTATCAGGAACAAGGGCAGACAATCCCCCATCTATGGATATCACAAAACAAGAAGAAAAAAGGAGCGGGATTTGGCAGAAGAGAAAAGGGCGGCATGTATAGAGAGAGGAGGTTAGAGGGAAAGCCCGGACTCAATCCTATGCCTTTTCCTTCTTCTTCTCCTTCTTATCATGATGATGCTTTCCGTGCTTCTCGTCCTTTGCATCCTTCTTCGCTGCCGCCTCAGCCATGAGCTGCTCAAACGCCATGAAGTCGCCCTCTTCTTCGGGGTCGCGCTCAGCCTGCGGAAAACGTTAGTTTTTATCCAGATGTGCACAAGGACAAAAGTAACAAACATACCTTCTGGAACATCTCTCCGATAATCATGAGAGCATGGGCCCGCTCGATGCGCTTCTCGAGCTTAATCTTCTTGTCGTTGAGTACGGCGTCACACACATCGCGCAGCACGCTCTGAATCTCAAACTTGCTACCTCT
This sequence comes from Bipolaris victoriae FI3, assembly GCF_000527765.1. Taxonomy (NCBI): domain Eukaryota; kingdom Fungi; phylum Ascomycota; class Dothideomycetes; order Pleosporales; family Pleosporaceae; genus Bipolaris; species Bipolaris victoriae. The sequence continues at coordinate 87,738 of NW_014575285.1, forward strand.
CCATGCAGCGGCAAGAATCTTGCCAGTGACCTTCTTCTCGTACTCGGCCTTCTTCTCATCTGTCCATGCCTCACCACCTTGCTCTTCCAGCTTCGCCATTTCTTCCATAGTCAACTGCGCATCTATCGCAGCAGACATGGTCGACCAGGTGTCTTTGACAAGAGTGCCCTTGTCCTTGATGCGGGAGAAGAAGCCTGAGATGCCGAGGAATTTTTGAGACTTGAGGAATGAAGATGCCTTCATGATGTAGGTGGTTCCAATGGCGTGGAGGATTTCAATACCAAACGACTCCATCTTGAGATTCTCAATCTCTAGATGAATCTTTTCCTTGAAAGCAGCAGTTACGTCGGTAGCCTTGTCCGTCTCGGTCCATAATGAGATACGCTCAACAAGCTTCTTAGCAAGGTTGTTAACGCGTTCCTCACGGATCCTCTTTCGCTCCATTTCGTATGCTGCAAGCTCTTCCCGCTGCTCTTTAGTAAGACCAGCCTTCTTCTTTTGCTTTTCCCGCAGCTCCTTCTCTGCATCGGTCATGCCTTCTGCCTCCATGCGTACCTCTTCATCAGACTTGTCCATGATAGCCGCGCGGATTGGAATGCCTCGTGTTGGTGGTGTGCTTGTCCGGGGTGGGAGCGGTGGGGGCTGCGTAGAAGTGGATGCACCGGCTGCGGGCGCCGGAGGTGCTTCTGCTTCTACATGAGGAGGTGGTACATGTGCCGTCTGCGTTCCTGTGTGCTCAGCTGCTGCTTCAGCCTCCTTGGCTGGTGTAGCAGCACTTGGGCCTGTTGTGTCTGTGGCAGCAGTCGGGGGAGTAGCAGCAGTCCCTTCGGCCGTAGGTGCCTTTCCGGCTTCTGCCCTCTCGGCCTCAGCCTGAGCGGCAGCCTCTGCCTCCATCTCACGCTGGGAGATTTCCATAGTCTTGGTAAGGTCCTTCATTAAGGAAATTTCGCCGATCCTGCAAGTATCAGCATTTCTGCTTGAACGAGACATCACTAACAATGTGTCGCGGACTATGTGGCTTACCAGTCTACGAAAGCCTCTCCACCAAAGATCATGGTGAAGAATTCGGAGGGGTCCTCTGTGACCTGTCAGCATCCCGCACTCGCAGCGTAGAATGTATTTTCTTACCAAACCCGCTACTGGGCATAGCACCCTCTTTTCCATGTTTGTCGTATGCTGCGCGCAGCTGCTCGTCGCTGAGAATTTGATATGCCTCACCAATCTGTCATGCCGTGAGCCCCGCAATCCTCTTGCATTCTCGACCATATTTGTTGGACGCTGCCCTCGCAGGCGGTATACGTACTTCTTGGAATTTTGCGTGCGCCGTCTCATCTCCAGGGTTCTTATCTGCCCTAGAGTCAGTCACAGGTGCTGAAAACTGTCGTCGTTGCGCTGCGTACCCGGGTGCAGTTTGATCGCAAGCTTGCGGTAGGCTTTTTTGATTTCCAGTTCGGATGCGGTGGGCGGTACGCCGAGGGCGTCGTAGTATGCGGTTTCTACTACCATGATTGCGAATACGAATATGTAGAGTGGAGGGGTAGGTGGTGGGCGGTTCAAAAGGAAGTATGAATAAAGCGCGCGCCGGCAGCCTGCACATGGCTGCCCGTGAAAATCACTGCACCGCCACAGCCGACGTCACCACTGTTAGGCCGTGTCATCCGTTCCTTGTACAGCCAGTCCCGCCGAACAAACCCACTTGACTCACACTCTATTAATATGAGCGATAAGCCACACCGGCGTATACGCTTATTCATGTATACACACAGTGTAGCAGGTACATGCCCACATCACGATACTGATGCGCAATGAATCTCGAAGCACACCCTTCCTTGTGTCCGCCCTCACCATCGGTTTCCGACGCCCATTTCACAATGCTGACCATCACCATGTGGCCCTCACTCTCTGCAAATCAATACTGAAAAGTGCGTCTATTCTCTTATTCATAGATATGTCAGATACTAGAGTTTTTCTATACAAGCCCGGAACCCTTCACCCCATCGAGGTGTACCCGCCATGGCCGTATGATTCATATAAAGAACCTGATATCACCCTTCGCAATCCCATGCGGACGCCATGCTAGAAACTCGGTCCCTACCAACCGATAGTGAGATATTTTTTGGACCAAACAGTGAACAAAGTGTGGAAATGCAGTCCGAACGTGGAGTACGTAATGTGTCCGCCGACGAAGGAGGATATTACAAGCATCAGCCGTGGTGCTGCATGCCCAGAGATGTAGCTAAAGCCTTAGACGCTGAACTTGGCTTTTGCGCGAGTGCTACCGGCGTGAGCAGCATCGGTGTGTCCAGAGAATTCGACAACATCGTTGTCCTTGAGCTGTAGCGCCTGCTTGAATCGCCTGCCAATCTTGAGAAGGACCTCCTTGCCCTGCTCTTGGGTCCTTCCCTTGCCTCCATCGCCGGGGATAGCACGGCCGACTGAGCGTGTCCAGAGACCGATACGGTAGAAACCTCGCCTAACGTTGACGACAACACCCATGACTTCGTTGTCGTCCTCATCCTCAAGGTTCTCGCCAATGGCGGCCAGCATGACGTGCAGCCAGAGCGCATCAATGTTGATTGCCTTCTTGTCCTTGAACTGGAAAGCCCATTTGCCACCGTGCTTGTTTTGTGAGTCTTCCCACTCCGGACGTACGCCCTTCTTGAAGAGATGGTAATCGGACTTGAGTGCCAGGTCGGATGTTGGAGTAATGTTGTTCTGCAAGCCATGTTAGTTTCGCAGGTTGCGCCAGCGGCAGAAGATAGCTTACGTAGATGCCCCAGAACTCCTCGACCGAGTCAAACGAGATAACCTCCTTGAGCAGTTCGGCCCAGTTGTCGCCCTGCAATGGTTAGCGAGGATGCATCGGCTGGCATACACACAACGTTAGCGTACCTTGCCACTCGGGGGCTTAGTGAACCACAGTGTCCATGTGTTCATGAGCGGGTGCTTGACGTTGAAGTTCTCGGGGTCATGGAAGACAGTGCGGATCTCGCCCTCATTTGCTGCATTGCTGCTGGACTGTTCGCCCTCTCCAGAGTTGTCGGTAGGCGAGATGGGAATCGTGTCGAGCGGAACCTGTTGGTTGCTGTTTGCGGAGGCGGCGACTTCGGCCATTGTGTTGATTTTTGGGGTTTGTATGTGGGTGGGTGGTGTTTTGGAGAAAAGGTGGTTGCGGTTGCGGGGGAATTTAAGAGGGTTGGTGGTGGGCGGAATAAGGTGAAGGCGGGCCTATCGCAGTCGCACCAGGCGATGGTACCGAGGCGGTCGCGGGAATATGCAGTCTAAGGGACTGCTTGCGGAGAAGGAACGGGTCGGAATTAGCTGCTTGCGGCGGGCGTGTCTGTCGAGAAGAATAATATGCAGCGCAGTCGCACTTGGTGGGAGCCTTCTGGTCTTGGCACGCTAGACACTCAAGTTTCAAACATGTCGCAAGCAGAGCGCCAGAGTCTCAGATGGCAGTTGGGAAGAAAAATAACTTTCGGTGTTCTTTGGTCGCCACCCGAGCTTGTCTTCCCATCACCATGAACGCGTTTATGAAGATGATTCTTGTGGAGATGGCCTCGTCCCCAAGTGAAGTGCACGCCTGCAAAGTCACTTCTTCAGCCTAACTATTGATACAAAACAAGTATTATTATACCCTAACTATCGTGCCAGGTCGTCACAGATGACTTGTAATCCAACCTTCATCGTCGTGCAAAATTAAAATTACTAGGATCCATCTCTATACCTGCCTTGACTCGTTTATGGTGGCTAATATAATTACATACAGACATAATGGCGAAAGATAGAAAGTCCGAAAGCCTATAGTTCGCTCTTTTCCACCGTCTCCAGGACTTTGGTGACTTGCGCAGGTGCCGTACTGGCTGCTCCGCCTAGAAGTTTGCCAAGGTCCGTTTTGGCCTGAGACCAGGCAATATCGAAGCGGGCTCCGGCAAGGTAGGCGATGAACAGCTAGTAAAGGTTAGCAAAGCTCGAGTATCCATGAACTTGACACGTACCATCAGCGAAGTCATGACAAGGACAGTTCCAATCACAGCAGCGACAACATAGATCAGGTCCCAGTTGGCCTCTGCATCCTCCTTCTGCTTCTTCATTGCTTCTTCTATTGTGGCTGGTGCTTTTCGGTCGGGTGGAGGCTGTTGCGATGGGAATATCGACTCGATGAATTGCTCAATCTGGGCCTGGTTAGTAAAACATTTGGAACCGACTTCACACAAGACTCACCTTTCCCAGTGTAATGCTGATCTTCAAGAAATTGGGGTCGTGTGGGTTGTTCTTCTTCGCAATCTTGCGAGTGTACCGCCTAAAAACCTCACAGACAAGCTGCAAGTTCTGTGTAGATTCGACCATCAACTGGCAAGCCTCGCCCTTGGTAATCTTGACGTTCTTTTGGAAAATGTCATAGTTCTGGAAACAAGTTTCCAGAGTCGCAATGGCCATGGACTGGGGGATCGCACAGAAGTTGAACACACTCTGCTCTCGGAGACCGGCCAGATAGTACAAGCAGTCATCGGCACGGGTTAACGCCGTCAGAATCATTTCCGAACTAGCGTTCAGTGCCTTCTCCTTGTTTTCCGGCTTGAACAGGTCCTCAAAGTTGTCCACGTGCTTAGACCAGATCTCCTTGGGCCAGAATCGGCGGCCGTCATCGAAGTCCTCCCTGATGTCACGAGTGATGTTGACCTGCTGGAGGAACTGGCCCATGGACTCCATGAGTTCTGGCCTCTTGAGCAGGGCGGCATTTGCCAGTCCAGCCTCAACGAAGAGACGTGTGCATCCCTCACCAACCAGACCCGCGACATAGTGGCAGTACAGCTCGTATTCTTTGACCGTCTTGACTCCAGCATTGAACTCAGCGTTGTTGGCGTAGTCTGCCATTCCGTTGCCCATGCGCGTAGTGATGTCCTTGATGATATCCTTGTAGGCGGGCTTGATCTTTTTGAATTCTTCAATGACCACGTTGAACTCGACCAGAAGCTGCCTGTCCTTCTCGTTGGGGCCATTTTCCGTAAATGTCCAGCCATCCTGTTCCAAGATGTCCTGGAAGTTGCGTAGGAGAGGCTCCTTCTTGGCCAAGGGAATGGTCATGTCATCCTCAATGGTATCGAGACCACGCAGGATTAGGTAGAATAGTGTGACGGGCACTAAAAGATCTGGGTGCAACTCGAGAATGACGGCGGCAAAACTACGGCTTGTCTGGTTGAGGAAATGGAAGCATCGCTTTAGGGACTCGGGTTCCTTTGATTCGTCGCGCTCGTGTACTGGATTGTGCCATACTTTCCTGGGGGGACATTAGCCATGTCGACCACGTAGGCAGGCCTGCAGACCCGCAAGGGAATGCGCAAGATGGAACTCATACCATTGAATTATGGAGCGCAATTCGGCCGGGTGAACGGCGTAGTAGAGGAAGCCCAAGGGACTCATGCCAGGCAGACGTAATGGAATCGGGGGTTTGTGTGGATGTTGGCACAGAGATGTATACTACCTGCAGGGAAGCCGCAAGATAGACTCCAATTGGTGCGCAAGAGACAGAGGGCCGCGGCAGATACAAGGTCCAGGATGGGTTGCAGAGTGTGCTGCTGGGCGGTTGCAGAAGACGTTGGTTTGCCCCTAATTCGAGCCTCTCCGCAAAGAACCAGCCTTGGACCCTGTGGTGCACGGCCCATTGGCAATCCCGCTTTTCGCGCCTCCCTCTTGTGATCACTGATTGTTGCGTGTCACCCACCTTCACCGCCAACCCCTTCTTGGGCATACGTATAACAGCCAGCATAGGGGCGATGACGAGACATGATGGCTTTGCTCAAAGGATCCCACACGCCGTCATGCGCATACCCTGCTCTTACTCGTAGTTTGTCCGCCGTGAAGACCATCCGTTCTGCATTCTAGTGGGAATGATGCCAAGTAGATGCGGATACATTAATACTCATTTCTTGATCGCTCCTGGGCCTCTGCTCATTTTCTCTTGCCGGCTACAACGATGCTTTGGGCCGCCAGTGGGCTCAGGCAAACAATTTCGGTTTCGGTTTCCGTAGCTTGCTTCACAACAGACTCAACGACTCTTCACTACAAACTCATCTGGTGATAGGATATGAGACACGCAATGGGATCATGCCATATATTTTGTGTTGAAGAAAAAGAGGTCGAAAAAATTCGTCCGCTGTTCACCAAGTGACGAGAGATGAGTGGATTAGATAAGGTGCGACGGTGACACAAGCAGAACGTGATCGGTGATTTCCTATTCCATCAACCCCCTACAGTGCAGCTCGCACCCTGGCTGCCCCGTCAGCTTTCCAGACACCACGGCCACATGTATCGAACTCTGTATGATGATGTGCTCGGCCCAATTGAGGTAATGACGCCACAGATGCACTATCGATAAGCCGATACCATTCCTTCAATCCACATTCGTATCTATGGCAGCAACGACCCATCCAACACCAAGAGCCATGGCAACAATACAGACTGCACCAGTTGCTCTACCACGCGTTGCAATCACCTACTGCACTCAATGTCGCTGGATGCTGCGAGCGGCCTATGTAAGCACTCTTACACGTTGCACCAACAACCTTTACCAACATATACAAGTTTGGCCAAGAACTCTTATCAACATTCGGAACACAAATTGGTGAAATCGCCTTGATCCCTGCGACTGGGGGGCTTTTCACAGTGGAACTGGTAAGTTTTGATATTGCCATAACGCTGGCTAGCTGCTGACATTGCAAGACATACGTTCCATCTGTGGAACAAGGTCACAATGCTGAAGCAACAAAGGTGCTACTCTGGGATAGAAAAGCCGAAGGCGGATTCCCAGGTTTGTATCTCTCAGCAATGGAAGATGTTCAGTTGGTGAGATGCTAACTGGCTGTAGAAACCAAGGTACTGAAGCAAAAGGTGCGGGATTGCATTGACCCTTCGCGGGATCTGGGGCACTCGGATAAGCACGGTAAGAAGAAGGAAGAGAAATTAGTCGAAGGAGACAAGGCCAAGGCCGAAGAAAAAGGAGCAGGGCAGGAGAAGAGCCAGGAGGTTGAAGTCAAGAGGAATCCAGATGGAACCATTTGTGAGGATTGTAGATGATGAGCAAGACGCGGGTTGTCGGCGGCAAGATGAGCTCAAGCTCTAATAGCTCGACCGTTATACCTATTGGTTTGCTTAGTAGGTGGTATGAACAGATACATATCTGGCAGAACAAGCTTGTGCATGGGATTCGGAATGCTGCCCTTGATTCGATGCACATCTCGCCACCGAAACTCTATTTCATTCTGTGTATATTGTCTAGTCCAGACAAATAGAAGGGCTAAAGATCGCTCGAATCTCATGCCAAGTTTGCCGCAACGCCAATGTACAGCTAGCCCCAACATCAACAGCAATGCTGCAGCAGCAGCATTTGCACTACTGTGAAGCGATCTATCGGTGTCGGCATAGCATCTATGAGACATACATTATCGTGAAGTGAGGAGCCGCGCGTAACCTTTGGGGCGCATGTGGGAAGGATGCACTATGGTAGTAGTGAATGAGAGTACGTCATCTGCTTGACAGCAAAGCTTTGATCCGCGGATGCTAGGATGACGATTAGTTGGATACATGAAACTAACCATGTCGATGATCTTTGCGACGTGGTGTAATCGTTGGTTATGTGAACGCTGTCACGCAGTTGCTGATCGAGACACTCGGAGACTCTAGCCGGCGATGCTCCTTGCATGGTGCAATAGGAGTACGTTGTAATAGAGCAGCACTCGGCGGAGGTGAAGTCCGAGTAGGCTCCGGTGTGGTGGTGACGAGTGCGATGACAAAGCTAGCACAAGTCGGCGGAGCGCAATGTCAGTGTATGCAGTGCCATGATGCCCACCAGACACCAGCATGTATACTCGTGCTCCTGCTGTGATAGACAGCTTGTAAGTATGCAGTCATGCATCGCAATCGCACGCTAAGCTGTGAGGAGAGCCGAGCAATCTTGAACGGCGATCATGGCGGGCTGACGGCATCCCCACCCCCGACCTCACAATTGGTGGGCAACAAACTGTGCGACACACTTGCACTTGGACGCGTACAACACCACACCAGGGTCGATGCGCAAGCCATCATTTCCCCATGCTCGCTGTCACATTGCCGTGACGCCAGCAAAGCGTGGGCAAAAGGGCCCCGTACAGCCTTGACAAAAACCGCCACCCTCGCTGAGAGAGATCGTCTAGAAGCGCCACACAAGCCTTGCTAATTATTCCAGCACTCCCAAGGCTCATCTGCTGGCGCGCGCTTTACCACAATGAAAAAAATAAGGCCATGTAAGCGACTGCGGGGTCCTGAGTTGGGAAACAGCGCAGACAGCTCCCAGGCCTAACAGCCAGGCCAGGTACACATGGCCGCCCAATTACACGCATGGGCGGTCCTAAACTCTGCTCTTTCTGGGACGACTCTAGGCATACTCTGCACCATCTGCGTCGAGAACGGCCGCGCCAGTTCGATTTCCCGGCGCCATAGCCCGACCAGCGCAAGCCACTCACGGCAGGCGACTCGTTTTGGCATGGTCGTCTCGCAAATCGCTCTACCCGCTTCCTCACGAGCCGATACATGCACACTATAGTAGGCGGGCGTTGCGATAGCTGAAGCGACGACGGGGATCTAGACACATGGCTGCATTGTCCCACCTTCGGCTACTACGAACTCCCACCCAACCCTGTCTCCCTGCCGCAGCAGAAGTAAATCGATAACATTGATCCCCGCCCGTGCGTGTTGTGTATTTCATTCTTTGGTACGCTTACCTGCGCTTTTTCACACTAACATAGCCTCGGAAGCGCCTCAGCCCGTACAATTAACGTCAGAGACAAAACTTCATTAACACTTAATTCCCAGTCACTCGTCTACCCTCTTGACCACTTTTCATGATTTTGCACACAGTGACCTGCGTTTGGTAGTCGCTACGGCCTCATTGGGCGGACTTTGACGGCCACCAAAAGACTCCGTACATTCTAATCAACACGTCATAGCCGGACTACAGGCGACCAAATCTATTTTGGCCTTCTACAGGATAACAAACACGAGACCTTGAACTGGCATCTAAATGGGTTCGAGATCTGCCAGCTGCTCTGCAGCAATACGAGAACCAATGCATCCGACAAAGATTCAGCGATGGTCGGGCTTGACTCGTACCGTAAATGACTGGGACCACGGTTTGCGAAGGGTATGTTGGCCCTTATTGTTATTGTGCTTGGCTGATGTTCCGAAAAGGACCCTGAACTATGGTATGAGGATGGCGACTGCTACGTTCACCTTCATGCCAGAGGAATGTCACGTCGTGGCCCGTCTTTCTGCATTCCCTTCAGAGTCTTGCGACAAAAAAAGTGCGAGTCGGTAATAAATCAGTGCGATGCTCATTTGATTTCACTGCAGACATCGGCCTCACAAAAATTGAAGCGGGTGCCCAGTTCACTGATTGATGCAAACAAGCAACCAAGCACTATGGAACTTTTCATACCTGCGCCCGCAGAGGTTGCTCGACAAGACTCTTTCAGATGGCACATTACAACTCGCAACTTCTTCGCATTCTTGCTAGGCAAACCGTTAGTTGGCGACCATATGGGCCAGGCTTATGTGGATCTTCAAGAAAGATTAGACCTTTTTCGACCTGATCACCCTAACAATGTCCAAGACTTTCTATCCTACGCCGAAGACCAGGGCTACCGCGACTTGGTCGAATGCACAGATTATGCTCTTGCAAGTTTGTTCTATGCAGAGCGTTACAAGCTTAGGGATGTTTGGGTTGATGCTTTCGCCCATTGTGTTGGCATGAACGAAAGTTTGGCCCTTAGCCCGGAATTTTCAGTAAGGAGCCAAAGTATGTTGCCTGAGTATGACACTAACGACTATTCGTAGCCTATCTCAAAACTTACTAAAGCCCTGATTACTCGAGCTCATCGCGAAGTCGATGCTCATCTCGGGCGCGTGTCTACTGCGCTCAGCAAGTTCCTGCAAGAAGACTTCTCGCCTACATATCTTGGGCTGACAGATGCTGCTCGAAGCCATCTGGACCGATTCCGCCGTTTCTTGCATACATTCTATGCTGAAAAGTTTGGCTACTGGCCCCCACCTCGAGGCACAATATTCCCCAAGGCTCTTTACAAATCTATGTATTATGACTTCAAGAGCCTATACGACTATCTCGTAGACACAACATCTACTGTCGACATTTCTTCTCAAGGGCCAGCGAGTGGCGGGATTTGTGTTCTGCAGAACGTGCTTACTTTTGACCAGCGGCACAACTTCACTTCACTGCCACATCCATTGCCACTGCTGCCAACATACATATCGCCTTCGAAGAAATCAGACTCGCACAGGGCATTACGGCAGCTTACTCTTGCCTCTCAACATCAAAAAACACACAAGATCCATACCATGAGCGGTGCGTTGAGGGCTGCAACAAACATTCTGGACCAACATGTCACAAGCTCGAAGATTGTTCAAGCATATATGCACTTCGAGAACGCACATGCCGTCAATGCATGCCGGCGCCAGGAGAAAATAACCGTTATGGACGCGCGCAAAGTCCGTTGGCTCCTCATTTATGGTACTCTCCAGTACCTGGTGTCTGCACTTCGGGCTCCAAAGCAGGTTCGCGACTCTGAAAGCTCAGATTATCCCTTGTGTTATATTGCAGATCCCACTTCATCAGCCGCAGACTGTACAGATGCGACCCCTTCGCCAGCCCCTTCGCCAGCCCCGTCGGTGAATATTTCCCAAGCCATCGACCAGTACATTTTGGAGTCGCAATGCAGCCTTTCGCCCATCGAACCAGACTGCCAAAGGGAGGATTATTTTACCCCCAAAAACTTGAGTCGGCGAGGGTCTATGGAAGTATCACCACTTAGGGTTTCTCGACCTGCGCGTCCATCCTCAGTGCGATCATTGTCACAAATGTCACTATCCTCTCTGAGCTCTAGGCGGAACAGCCTTACGACGCAGTCCACGCGTCTCTGCGTTAGCAGTACAAAAGTGTTGAACGAGTCAGTGGAGAAATCTCAACCTTCAAATAACGATCCGCTTGTTCTTGTTTGCTCTGACCAATCCACCTCGCCGATCGTCATCAATCGAAGTGGGTCAGAAACATCTTGGTTCAGGTCGCGCACACCTTCTGTTTCGCGCAGCAGGCGAGCCTCATCAAGGAGCACAGATGGTTTCCCGAGAACCCCACTACTTGACGGCTCACAACTTGATCGTTCTGCAAAGGCACTATCACTCTTAGGCATAGGAGAGATCCCCAGCCGGTCGGGCAGCACTAGCTCTACGGGAAGTTCGATGTGGAGTGAAGGTGTAAGCGCAGCTTCATCCGAGTCAAGCACATGCGACGATAAACACAAGACCAGCGAGGCAGAAGAAAGTGGTCTTCTAGGCGGTCTTGTCTCCATTATGGACCCAATGGACGCACGACGGATTATGTTACCAATCACACCTCCCGTGTCACAAAGCCACATACACCCTTCGTTGCGGCAGGAATCTCGGGGAGAAGGGTTCCAATTCGAGTTGGATGACATGAAATCAGGAGTCAAGCATGGCCACCATGAGCCTGATGATTTCCAATCAACCATTGGCATGGCCGTGTCGATGCCTCCATCATCTAGCCTCCACGTTTCTCTAGGAATAGAGCCTACACTCATTGATATCGAGGCACATCCTCCAGTCTCCGACAAGAGACCGTCCCTACCACGATCCATTTCCATTCTGTCGGCTCCAGACATTACATCTTCTGCATCCAGTGGCAGCCTTGATACCGCCAAGGCTCCCACAGAGAATTACTGGGAGCAGTACAAAGCCACACTTACTCAGCAACGAGAACGGTCAAGGTCAGGCGCCGGTTCGCAGTCAGAACCTGCCTCTTCCGGAACCTTCAAAGTACCTTTCTCCCGCCTCTCCAAACCCAGTAATGAGGACAACCGCGGTGTGAAGAGTGAGCGAAGATTATCCCATCTATGGCGGCGCTAAATCTCATTTGTTCGATTTGTTATACATTCGGGTTTTTTGCACTTTTAGAGACTACCTATGCGGCGTTCGGCATACAAAACTTGTGCCAGCATTTCTGTTCTATACCCTCATCAGCATTAGCATTTTCACTTTTTACACATGTACACCAACAGTTAGCAATAATGCACCAACAAGGAAGGAAAAGCGATCTCTTACCGCCATCTTGGTCTGCGCATCTAAGAAATCTTGAATCTTGAACCTTTGACGTATCTCTAATCGGACCACGATAAACGGAGCGACCACGGACGCAGCCTGGACATGAGTTTCCCCGGCTGCTAGGTTCATGACAACAATTTCTAGCGTCTTGCGGGGAGTAGGCTGCTGCTAGCTAGATACTTGCCCATCCTAATGACTGAATGCACGGCGGTAATTTGTGCACAACTACGATCGTCGTTGGGAGAGTCTTCAAAGAAGCCGCGCGTAGTCGTGTACTCGGTAGCCTAAACGTACATCTATAAGAGATTTTACAGTCACAGTTTCTTCGCTAACAACTTCATAGACATTACCCTAATCTGACTCATGTGTAGCAGCCTCCACAATATATACAGTAGCATGGATGCAGATGGCGGAGACAACCAGGTACAAGTTCGATAAGGTTCTTTGTCATGGATCTTAAGTCAAAAAAGAGTGGCCTCGACGCTGGGTTCGAAGTGTGGCTCGGCATGAACGCGGTGAACTGACAAGACGCCGAAATTTGAGTCTCCACTGATGGCGTTATCCTGAGCAGACAGGCCAGAACGGCTTGCGGCCGCACTGTCGAAACTTTTCCTCAACAAACATGCGATCGCCTTGCGGGATCTGGAGCACATTTGACTTTGCGCCTGCGCCAGCGACTGCGGTTCTAAAACTTGAACGCCGGCCCCAGAATTTGGAATGCATCGCCTTCCACTGATAACGTCATCCAGGAGCAACTAAATACACCAAGTGGCGAGATTGCGACATTGATGAGGCTTGGGCAGATTCATCGCCCCAAATGAATGGATGTGCCGTGCGGCTCAACAGCATTTACCGCTCCAAAGCGGTACCTGTGCAGCCTTGCACTTGCGAGTCATTGTCTCTATCACAACACAACAACGTGGTACTCATGCTCGTTATTAACAGGCTATGGAAAGACCGTTGCAAGCGCCTAAGGCTCGGCCCTTTGCCATTGCATGCAGATGCACGCACAGAACCGTTGTTCCTCGTATTTGAATCAAGTACATCTTGGGCTGTCTATACAAAAGAAGTCATGTTGGGGGTGTGGAACCTATTTGTGCCGAATATGCGGGAGACATTGTTGGAATTACCTCGCACTAATCCAACATCTGGGACACTGACGAGTACAGTTTACGCAACTAATTCCTCCTAATTACAGCTAATCAGTTCCCCGTTTTGCATAAACAGGGCAGCTTGCTAGGCAAAAGGCAAGGCGCAAGGCGTAGTGTCCCGCCATTTTGCACACTAAAGGCCGGGAAACGTCCGTCTGGGGACAGGCAGGCGGCAACCACCACGCTGTGACTCCATCATTTCTCGTATTCTCCACCACCTCCTTGGTATGGAATGTACAATCTCTGGAGCTCTGATAGACGATCACGTCGAAGCTTCATGCCCCAAGCGTTGACCTTGTGCCGACTATGTATGTAGGAGCCTGGGGTTGATAATGGAAACAAGATAAATACAACATCCCCATCCTCCCCACAGCCCATCACCATCCACAGACAACCATCCCACTATCTCCTTCCAATACTCTCTTCCAAACCCAAAACACCGCAAAAATGCACTTCCTCACCCTCACCACCCTCCTCGCCACTGCGAGCGCCGTCCCAACGCTCTACCAGCGCAGCCCTGTTGGCCACGCCGAACCCATCCTGATTACCGACTACAGCGTGCGCAAGACAAACGGTACAATCCAGAATGTCAACTTCCACATCCACGGCTTCCAGGCCCGCAATGTGTCCTGCGCTGCTGGTCCCATCCTCTCGCTTCCCAGCGAGGCTGTCACCTGCGGAGCCAGCAACTACAGGTTTGTCCTGTCTCCATTAAACGGCACGGATCCCAACCAGTATGACCTGAGCGTTTACCACCAGACCGGTTTTGCGTAAGTTCTTCCCTCTTCTTCCCTTTTCTGTAAAACTTTTGTGTGCTAGGATGGTGATGACTAACGGAGAAATTTTTAGCTCTGGCAAGTACGCCACTGGCACCGTTCCTACCTACTGTGTTGCTGGCGGTCTCGGACCCCAGGATTTGCAGTGCAACCAGATTCGCCAGCTTGGTCCTTACAAGCTTACTCTTCGCTCCTAGATGGATGCGGGTAAGTTGACAGGGGAGGATGAAAGTAAGATGGATATGAATATTGGCAGGCCTCTGAAATGGTTTTTTTTGTATATAATGAGGGCGAGGGAAGAGATGGAAGATTGTGAAGACGGTGAAAGGGGGAAGTGATAATTCATCTTCTTGTATATAGAATGAGGATAGTTTATTGAATGATTTGCTGGCTTGGAAAGTTGGCGGTTTTTCGATCTGGGTTGAGTGCAGTGAAGTGAAATTTTGACAGGCAATTGGAAAAGAGAAAGGAGTACATACATTGGAAAATAGGTAATTGTACCACTTTTCCCTCACCTCTATCCTGTATACACAGACATCACGACCCTGTCTTTTTGTCATGTAAATACCCACCCTTGCGTCAACAGCTCCTCGCTAAGACACATACTCCGGATCAACCTCAATCACCATATCCGCCCCAAACGCACTCGGCCTGGGTGCCACAAAATCCGGTATCCGCCAAACCTCCTCGTTCCATCTCTCCAGCGTCCCCGGCGCAAGTTCTTCTTGGCAATCATAAAGGTTAAGATGCTATCACATCACAAAACGTCAGTCACTCATCCCACACCCGCATCTCCACTCCCTCCTTTAAATATCAGGGGAAAAAAAAATCTAGAAAGAGAAAGAAATAAGAGCAACATACCTCCAATCCCACCATACCTCCAATAACCCCCAAAGCCGCCTCCCCAATAACCCCCCCACACTCCCCAAACTCCACCCTCCTAACCCTCTCCCTCCCACACCAAACCCCCAGGAACATCCAAATCTCGCTTCCAACCCCACCACACCGCTCCAGCACCACCTCTTCACACCCCCTACTCTCCGCCAACAATACCGCAACCTGCCTCGCACTCACCACCGCGCCCTCAACCCTCAACTTGAGGAGTCTGCGACTCCAACTCGGCGGGTCCGCCGCAAGTACACACCACGCCTTCCTTTGCTCGTCGCGCTCCAGCGCCATCTGCGCACGCGACACGGCGCGGCCGGGGTTCCCCGCCTCGAAGCGGAGCGAGAGGCGCTGGAGGGCGGAGAGGTTGCGCAGGGCGTGCGCCATGTGGGTGCTCATTGTCCAGATTGTGATGTCGATGTGTTGGAGGAGGGGGTGGTGCCGGGTTAGGATGCTGGTGATGAGGGCGGACTGGAAGTTTGAGAGTGTGGTGTAGGGGTAGGTTGTTATGTTTGGGATTGTGAGCCAGCGGTCGTGGGGGTGCGTGGGCTGGGAGGGTTGGGAGGGGGAGAGGGGATGTTTTGAGGGGGAGAAGGTGTAAGGGGAGGGGAGAGGAGATATTCCCAGAGAGAGGGATTGTAGGTTTGCGTTTGCGAGGGTGCGGGCTGAACGGCAGGTTTCTGAGAAGCGGAGGAGGGAGGGGAGGGGGAGGGAGGTTAGGATTTGGCTGAGGAGTTCGGCGGGGAGGGAGAGGATGTGGGGGGACATTCTTTTCTTTCCTTTGTTCTTTTGGGGGGTTGGATGGTGGGAGGATGGGGAGTGGGTGAAGGGGAAAGGAAAGAGAGGGGGCTCTTTGCTTTCTTGACTAAAGGTAGATGGTGAGATGGTATGACAAGAGATGAACAGATGTCTAGTTGGGAATCCCGAGACATTTGTAGTAGGTCCTCCAGAACAGAATGTGCTGTCGTTACCTCGACTAAAAGAGGCCATATATGAGGCCCTCTTTGCAGCCTTCTCTCCGCGGAATCCCCCACCGCACTCGTCCTCCCTCCTCTTCCTCCTCCTTCACAAATCATCTCACAGGCGCTCATCCCACCAGCATCTCTAGCCCCAAGTCCTTACTCTTCAACAAACCCCGATATGGACACCGTGGCGCTCACCAGTGCTGTGGGGGTGAATTTTTTTTTCTACATGCGGCGTTCTACTAGTCTACGTCGCATGATGTTGTGTAAGACGGCCCCCCCCCCC